>NC_052049.1:66510971-66608471 GCF_903992535.2 Arvicola amphibius | reverse complement strand
AACAGATGAATATATAAATGACCAAAACCTGCTGGGTATGTAGATGAATTTTCTTCCCTAATTTTCACCTCTGTTCATCCTCCTGCTGGCTCTCAGCAGCACTCTGGGGTAGTTTCCCTTAAAAGGTCCTTCAGATTACCCAGGCATGCAAACCAGAGGAGTGCCCCCTAAAATCTGGCCATACTAAAGTTAATACTGTTAACTAATGAAACAGAATAAAATGTTTTCAAAACTAAACAAAAATTAAGGATTACTTCTCTGTCACTACTGCAAATGGTTAGGTCTTAGGAATAAAAAATTTTGTATTCTGTCTAGCTCTTAAGCATATTAAAGTGAGTACTTGTCACAAGCACAGATAAATTTTTAGCCTGACAATAAACTAGTTAAATATAACTTTTTTATAAAACCATTTTCAATTTACTTATTAATTATTTATGTAAAGACTATGGAAACAAACCAAATGTTACGTTCACTTTCAGTAGATTTTTATACCTGAAAATCTATTTTAAAAAGTTCAAGTTCTAGGCCGGGCGGTGGTGGCGCACGCCTTTAATCCCAACACTCGGGAGGCAGAGGCAGGCAGATCTCTGTGAGTTCGAGGCCAGCCTGGTCTACAAGAGCTAGTTCCAGGCCAGGCTCTAAAAAAGCTGCAGAGAAACCCTGTCTAGAAAAACCAAAAAAAAAAAAAAAAAAAAAAAAGTTCAAGTTCTGCTGGTCATGGTTTGTGTGTTTGTATTCCCAGCAACATAAAGCTATATCTCAGTGCAAGGAAAGCTGAGGCAGGAGAATCTAGAATTCGAGACTGACTAGCCAAAACAACAGCCTGAGGTTAGGGAGGAGAAATACCTCACAAAATTTTAATGTTCTTTTCTAACGTTGCTTTTCAAAACCAGGCAAGAATTTGAATAAGAAACCCAAGTTTATGTGTCCCTTCTTATATTCTGGGAATATAAAACATTCTATGCCAACTCAGCCTAGCATTTAGAAAGCTAATATTAATAAGAACAAAACAATAAATACATATATAGAAAAGGAGCTAAAAAATGCTTTATAAATTTCCTCATTTTTACCTCCCTATCTATTAGATCCTTGCATTTAGGGCTCATTATATTTCAAATATATATAGTTAGAAAATCGTTTGAAATCGTGTAGAAGAGAACAAGTGGGTAGGCAGAGGTGGGAAAGTGAAGTTTGTGTTTGTGTGGATTTCTTTTTAAAAGATGCCTACCATTTATGCCGATCATCAAGCTTACATATTTTATTCATATCAAATACTCAGGCTTTGGAAATTTGCTAAATTTTAGCCCAAGGCAGGTGCCTCAGAGCTCACTGGCACACAGAGTTCAGCTTACCCTGTAGAGAGACTAATGGGCAAGTTGTAAATCATGGCAAGAGTTATTTTCATCCTTTTCTTTTAGATCCATTGCAGCTGATGACAAGCTTTAAAAAGCCCTTCTGTAAAAAGTAGTTTGATTTAACTTGAATGCATTAGAATCAACTTGTATTCAATTTTAGAGAAATACTACTTAAAATTTAAAATTCTTTATTTTTACAACTCTTCGATCTAATCTGTGATAGCATGCAATCAAGCTGAAGTTCTGTTAGTCTCACTGGCCTAATACCTCGGATTCATTTTAGAAATATCCATATGAGTAGTAACTTTTTTGGTCAAAGGGTATTCAAATAACAAACTTCAGCTAATATTTTGAGTACTCAAGTTTATAAAGAAAATATCATTACCCCTGCAATGCTATCGACTAAGTGTTGGAAAATTAAAGACACATTATTTCAAAGAAATTCAAACCACATTGAATTTATCACTTATTTGCCTATATTTAGAACATACATGTAGAGTTCGTGTCCAACTCTTCTGCATTCCTACAGAAGTTTACACTTCTGTAGCTTCTGGTCTCTAGGACAAGAGTAAAATATCTCAGACAAGTTGCCAAATAATGTTACCCTTGATAAACGGTAACACACGATGATCCTTTCCAAATAGAACCATAGCGTGCATGTGGGAAATTCTCCCAGCTGCGCTGATTTCATACCTTGCCAATCAGGAATAATGACAGGAGCTGCAGAAAGAGTCTTTCATCTATTTGCAAAATGCAGAAATCTGCCCCTGTGCTTCTAGAAGGCCAGTGAACTTCCAACTGAGGAATCAGGTATTGGATGGGACAAGTCTTGCAGCAGATTCAGTGATGCTCTTGGGAAGAAGCTGATGCAGAAAACATGAGTTTTGGTGAGACTTAACACTGCCTCCTCTGCCAGGAAGGAAACTTCCTGTGATGGATTCAGTTGTCCAATTGACTCCAGCAGTCACTGACTCAGAACAAGTACACTTCTCCCAAAACTTTCCTGAGACAAAGGAAGTCTATAGCCACTAGGAATTTAATGCATTTATTTATGAATTTTATGTGCATTGCTTAATTAAAATAGTATGTTGTCAAATACTTAATGACTTTCTTAATGTTAAATCAGATAGCTTTCACAGTGCTAGCATGAAAACAAAACAAAGCAAAACAAAACACAACACTAGCTAACTTCAAATATGGATAATGTACTAACAGCCTCTGTAGACTTCAGGAAATGCCGTATCTGTGCACTCTGTACAATACTAAGTTGTAAGACATTAGTTCTACAAACTAGTGTAAACCATAATATTTTACAAAAAATATAAAACATTAGTACTCATCTCTTATGATTTCTTTGCACAAGTTAAGTCATATAAGTGCTAAGAAGCATGCCCAGCAACTTGCAAGCTTCAAGTAAAGGATATTTACCTTTAATATTAATGCATGTTTCCTATCAGCTTTATAAACTGGCCACTAGGCTTCTTAAAAGCTGTGCATATGCATAGCAAATTAATCCAATTTGTAAGTTTTCCTGAATTCTGTTTATAATCACGTTTAGAGACCCAAGGGAAGATGATTACTACCTCCTCACAACAACTGCACCATGTAAACACAACGTTTTTGTTCCTGTGCAAACGTGGTCACTGAGTGAGTTGTGAAAACATTCCATACTCATTTCACAAATATAAAATAATATATAATTGCTTCTTTGCCTCAAAATCATCCAATTTTTATAGATAGATATCCAACTATTCTCACTGCAAGTTAATATTTCATTCTTGACCAACTTTAACATTTTCACCCTATAATGTTACATGAGATACATTCCTTTATCATCCTTAATTAAAAGACCTTTGTTTGTCTTTCAGTGTGATTTGGGAGACTATATTTTTAAGAATTTCTGACCAGATATTCTTATTAATTTAAATTGAACTATTAGTAGTATTTCAAAAAACCACATCGTTATGGGTTATATGTATTCAAATTTTTGAGTTTGTATTATGGTTTTTGACATCAGTAAGTGATAGTATAAATAATCAGACATTTTATCATCATTTATATTGATGTTATAGCATATTATATATAAAGTACATGTATAATTTATTACCTGTGATAAACTAGAAACTCTGAAGGAAAAAGTTGTGCTTTTTATATTACAAGATGAATTAATTTTCTGCCCATAGTATAATAAAATGGAATAAATTGGTAATCTAATAGCACAAATAAAAAATACTGTGTTGAGATCAACAGTGAGAAATGCATTCTAATTGGATGGAAATAATTTGTCATCAGGAATATGTCCTTAATAGATTCTTTTAAAGAAAATTCATTTCTCCAATGTTTCTGTCTTTAAGGGCTTTGGCCCTTTCCATTATCAGAGACAGAAATGGACATCTGAGCTTCTCTACTTCTCTTACTTGTTATTTCGCTCGCAAGATCCTTTGTGATGCACTGAGCATACCTGAATCTTTCAGGATTACTTCCCATTCTTTAACTCAGCAGATGAGCAGATGCCTTGATTGCCTCTTAGATGGGGAAATTCACCAGTACAGAAAATATTTGCTGAATTACTTGTATTTACTTATTCACTAACCTCAATATTATCTAAAATTTCACCTATAAAGAAGATGATCTACAAATATGTACCAAAATATAACCATGAAAATTTGGAATCAGATGATTAAGCCACAAAAATTAGTATATAACAAAATGACAAAATGGATTTTAGGATTGGAATAGGGGCGCAAATTGATGGAGTTGGTAAGAGTGTTTCATTCCACAGGTCCTAATAGTGACAAGAAGTAGATACCACTTCAGTCCTGGAATTCACATTGTTGGAATTTATCCTACAAGTTTATATTATCCTTGAATCTTGAAAAGAGTATGTGACAGTTGTGGAGCTTGTGTGATTTCAAGCATTCATTATTTCTAACTTCTATAAAACAAAAATAAATCATCATACAGTGTGATCAACAGTATCCTCTGAAGACCTTTTCACACTTTCTCAGAAAGTGTTGTGGAACTCAATACACAGAATATGGTTTAGAAGAACTTCAGTGATTATTAGTGTGTTTTATTTATTTTATGAGCTGTACATTTTTCTCTGCTCCCCTTTCTTCTTCTCCCCTCCTTTTCAACTCTGCTATGGTCCCCAGGCCCCCAGTTTACTCAGGAAAGCTTGACTTTATCTACTTCCCATGTAAATTAGATCTATGGATATGTCTCTTAGGATGTGTCTCATTGTTATCTAGGTTCCCTGGGATTGTGAATTGTAGGCTGGATTTCTTTGCTTTATGTCTAAAAGCTACTGATGAGTGAGTATATATGATAGTTTGTTTTCTACTCAATCCATTTGCCTGCAAATTTCAAGATGTTGTTATTTTTTTTCTGCTGTGTAGTACTCCATTGTATAAATGTACCAAACTTTCCTTATCCATTCTTTGGTTGAAGGGCATTTGGTTGAGAGGCCAGGCCAGATCAAGGCGCCCATAGACACCCAAACCCTACAGGGAACAGACAACCTCTGGACCTGAAGACATGCTAGACACCAGAACCCTTGGTAATTTAGTTTAGAAGATCAAAGAGAAAAGAAAAACCAATGGAAAATCCCTCCTCCAATAAAGACAAATATATGTATTAATACAGAGACCCATAATCATCCTAAATCCAGATATCTAAATGCCAGTGCAAAAACACAATGAATAATAGAATGTATAATATGACCTCACAAGAGCTCAGGTACCCTACTACAGCAAGACCTAAACAATCCAACACAGCTGAAGCCCAAGAAAAATACCTTAAAATGACGTTATGAAGATGATAGAGGTCCTTTAAAATGATACTAAAAAATCCTTTAAAGGACTTGAGGGGGAAAAACAAAGAAAAATTGAAAGAAGTCAATAAATCTCTCTAAAAAAAAGCAAAAAAGCAGAAGCAGAAGAAAGAGGAGGAGGAGGAGATGGTGAGGAGGAAACTGTTCAAGACATGAAAATGGAGAAATAATTAAAAATGCAAACAGAAACAGATAATCCTTGGAAAAGAAAATCTGGGTAAGTAAACAGGAGATACGTATGCAAGAGTATATAACAGCATACAAGAGATGGAAAAGAGAATCTCAGGCATTGAAGATACCACAGAGGAAACAGATTCATCAGTCAAAGAAAATGATAAATCTAAAAAATTCCTAACAAAAAACATCCAGAAAATATGGGATACTATTAAAATACCAAACCTAAAAATAGGAAGATAATAAACCTAGCAAATGCATTTAACAAAATCATAAAAGAAAATTTTCCTAGCCTAAATAGTATATGCCCATAAAGGTACATGTCGCTTGAATTTTAATTGTTCTTAATAATAAAAAACCGAGAGTCAGATATTGTGTAAAAGCTGAAGGATCAGAGAAACAGAGTAGTCAGTCACTTGAGAATTCTTAGCTGTACCAATGCTCAGATGGAAGGGAGGATCCTGACTCTGAATCCTCAGGCTGTATCTCTCTCCACCAAACCTCACACTGTGCATCAGACTGAATCCTCAGGAAGCATCTGAGCTTCTCTCTCCTCTTCCTTTATAGTCTTCTCTCTGTGCCTCCCCTAGTATCACTCCTGTCCCCACCTCCCTAGTGCCAGGAATAAAGGCACATGATACCAAGTGCGGGAATCACCTTTGTAAGAGCTCTGTTTCTCTTTTAGATTCAATCTCATGTAGCTCAGGTGGCCTTTAAATCACAGAGATTTGTCTGCTTCTTTCTCCAAAAGAAGAATTAAAGGTATGTGCCACCATTGTCTGGCCTCTGTTACTAACTAGTGGCTTAACTCTACAGTCTGATCTTCAGGCCAACTTTATTTGTTAGATTACGAACAAAATATCACTACAGGTACAAGAAGCGTCCAGAACATCAAACAGATTGGATCAGAAAACAAAATCCCCTCACTACATAATAGGCAAAATATTAAACATACAGAACAATGAAAGAATATTAAAAGTGGCAAAGGGAAAAGGCCAAGTAATTCATAAAAGCATTTGGAATGACACCTAACTTCTCAATGGAGACCCTAGAATCCAGAAGTTCCTGGACTGATATGTTAGAGACTCAAATAGACCACAAATGTCATCCCAGACACCTATACCCTGGTAAAAATGTCAGTCATCATAGATGAAGAATACAAAGTATTTCATTGCAAAGTAAAATTTAAACAATTGCCTGGCAGTGGTGGTGCACGCCTTTAATCCCAGCACTCGGGAGGCAGAGGCAGGCAGATCTCTGTGAGTTCGAGTCCAGCTTGGTCTACAAGAGCTAGCTCCAGGACAGGCTCTAAAAAAGCCTCAAAGAAACCCTGTCTCGAAAAAACAAAAAATTAAAAAAAATTAAACAATTTTGCTGGTATCCCTGATCCTGTGCCCTGGAGTTCCATCTGGACTGGTAAGTGCGGTCCCTGGGGCAACCTGGTAGAGAGCACAGACCCCCCTACCCCAGCTCCCTCTGCAGGCTTGTCTTTGTTTCTCATGTCCCTGCCTCTGCCAAGCCTTCCCTAGTGTTTTCAGGTGGCCTGCTCCCCTACTAAGGCCATCCACCCAAAGGGGTCAGACTCTGGCCTCCAGGCAGGTCTGAGGATTCCTGCAAGGGATTGCGGGATTCTTCAGATTGTGACACAAGGAATAGGTCATCCTCTGGCACTGGGGAGATCCAACCAGATTCAGTCACAGCAAAGATTGGTCTACGACACCAAGCGCCTCCCGGCTCCATTTGAAGGAAGAGATGGGCAGGCACCAATGCAAGAACTCCTCCAACAACATGAAAGGCAACATGACATCACCACAATCCAGATATCCCGAAACAAAAAGAATTGAACACCCTAACCCAGAAGATATAGAAGAAACCGACCTTAAGCAGTACTTTATGAAAATAATAGAGGACCTTAAACAGGAGGTAAAAAACTGCCATAAAGAAATGGAGTTGACAAACAAAAAGGTAGACGAAATAAATAAATCTCTCAAAGATACCCAAGAAAAACAAGAAAAACAAAAAAAGCAATCAAACAGGTAAGGGAAACAGTACAAGACCTGATAAATGAAATGGAGGTAATGAAGAAAACACAATCTGAGGGAAGACTGGAAATGGAAACTCTGAGTAAATGAAGAGAAACTTCAGAGACAAGTATTTCCAACTGAATACAAGAGATGAAAGAAAGAATCTTGGACTCTGAAGATACTATAGAGGAAATAAATTCACAGATTAAAGAACTAAACAAATCTAACAAATTCTTAACACAAAACATCCAGGAAATCTGGGAAACCATGAAAAGATCAAACCTAAGAATAATTGAGGTAGAAGAAGGAGAAGAATTACAACCCAGCGGCCCAGAAAACATATTCAAAAAAATTATAGAAGAAAACTTCCCCAACCTAAAGAAGGATGTCCATATGAAGGTACAAGAAGCCTACAGAACAGCAAATAGACTGGATCAAAAGAAAGCATTCCCACGCCATATAATAGTCAAAACATAAAACATACAGAATAAAGAACAGATATTAAGAGCTGCAAAGGAAAAAGGTCAAGTAACATATAAAGGGAAACCTATCAGAATTACACCTGATTTCTCAATGGAAACCATGAAAGCCAGAAGAGCTTGGATAGATGTGCTACAGACACTAAGGGAACATGGATGCAAGCCTAGACTACTATACCCAGCAAAGCTTGCATTCACCATTGATGGAGAAAACAAGATATTCCAGAACAAAAACAGATTTAAACAATGCGTAGCCACAAATCCAGCCCTGCAAAAAGTAATAGAAGGAAAATCACAAACCAAGGAGTCCAACAACGACCACAATAACTCAGGCATCTAGCGACCCTTCACCAGCACAACTAGAAGAAGGGAAACACACAAATTCTACTACAAAAAAATGACCGGAGTTAACAACCACTGGTCATTAATATCACTTAATATCAATTGGACTCAATTCACCTATAAAAAGGCACAGGCTAAGAGATTGGATACGAAAACAGGATCCAACATTCTGCTGTTTACAAGAAACACACCTCAACCACAAAGACAGACACCAACTCAGAGTAAAGGGTTGGGAAAAGGTTTATCAAGCAAATGGACCTAAAAAACAAGCCGGTGTGGCCATACTAATTTCTAACAAAGTTGACTTCAAACTAAAATCAATCAGAAGAGATGGAAAGGGACACTTTATACTCATAACAGGAAAAATCCTTCAGAATGAAGTCTCAATCCTGAATATCTATGCCCCTAATATAAAAGCTCCCACTTATGTAAAAGAAACACTTCTAGAACTCAAGGCAGCCATCAAACCACACACACTAATAGTTGGAGACTTCAACACTCCTCTCTCACCAATGGACAGGTCAATCAGACAGAAACCTAACAGAGAATTGAAAGACTTAATGGAGGTAATGAACCAAATGGACTTAACAGACATCTATAGAACACTCCACCCAAATAAGAAAGAATATACCTTCTTCTCTGTGGCTCATGGAACCTTTTCGAAAATTGACCATATACTCGGTAACAAAACAAACTTCCACAGTTACAAAAAAAATATTAGTAACCACCTTTTTCTTATCGGATCACCATGGATTAAAATTAGAATTCAACAACAATGCTACCCCCAGAAAGCCCACAAACTCATGGAAACTGAACAGTCAACTACTGAACCACACCTGGGTCAACGAAGAAATAAACAAAGAAATTAAAGACTTTCTTGAATTTAATGAAAACAAAGACACAACATACTCAAACCTATGGGACACAATGAAAGCAGTGCTAAGAGGAAAGTTCATAGCACTAAGTGCCCACTAAAAGAAAACGGAGAAAGCACTCATTGGTGACATAACAGCACACCTGAAAGCTCTGGAAAAAAAAAGAAGCAGACTCACCTAGGAGAAGTAGAAGACTGGAAATAATCAAACTGAGGGAAAAAATCAACAAAATAGAAACATAGAAAACATTCCAAAGAATCAACGAAACAAGAAGCTGGTTCTTGGAGAAAATCAATAAGATTGACAAACCCTTAGCCAAACTAATCAAACGGCAGAGGGAGAACACACAAATTAATAAGATCAGAAATGAAAAGGAGGACATAACCACAGACACAGAGTAAATTCAGAGAATCATTAGAGATTACTACAAAAGCCTGTATGCCACAAAATTGAAAAATGTAAAAGAAATGGACAGTTTTTTAGATAAATACCATATACCAAAGTTAAACCAGGACCAGGTAAATGCTCTAAATAGTCCTGTTAGTCGCGAAGAATTAGAAACTGTTATCAGAAACCTCCCTACCAAAAAGAGCCCTGGACCAGATTGTTTCAATGCAGAATTCTACCAGAACTTCCAAGAAGACCTAATACCTATACTCCTTAAGGTATTTCATAATATAGAAACACAAGAGTCACTGCCAAATTCCTTCTATGAAGCTACAGTTACCCTGATACCTAAACCACACAAAGACTCAACCAAGAAAGAGAATTACAGGCCAATCTCACTCATGAACATTGACGCAAAATTTCTCAATAAAATACTAGCAAACCAAATCCAAGAACACATTAGAAAAATTATCCACTAAGATCAAGTAGGCTTCATCCCAGAGATGCAGGGCTGGTTCAACATACGAAAATCTATCAATGTAATCCATCATATAAATAAACTGAAGGAAAAAAACCATATGTTCATCTCATTAGATGCTGAAAAAGCATTTTACAAAATTCAGCACCCTTTTATGATAAAAGTCTTGGAGAGATTAGGGATACAAGGGTCATTCCTAAATATAATAAAAGCTATTCACAGCAAGCCGACAGCTAACATCAAATTAAACAGAGAGAAACTCAAGGCTATCCCACTAAATGCAGGAACACGACAAGGCTGTCCACTCTCTCCTTATCTCTTCAATACAGTGCTTGCAGTTCTAGCAATAGACAAAACAAGGGAATCAAGGGGATTCGAATTGGAAAGGAAGAAGTTAAACTTTCATTATTTGCAGATGATATGATACTGTACATAAGCAACCCCAAAAACCCCACCAAATAACTCCTACAGCTGAGAAACTCCTTCAGTAACGTGGCAGGCTACAAGATCAACTCCAAAAAATCAGTTGCCCTCCTATACACAAAGGATAAGGAAGCAGAAAGGGAAATCAGAGAAGTATCACCTTTCACAATAGCCACAAATAGCATAAGATATCTGGGAGTAACTCTAACCAAGGAAGTGAAGGATTTATTTGACAAGAACTTTAAGCCTTTGAAGAAAGAAATTGAAGATGATACCAGAAAATGGAAGGATCTCCCCTGCTCGTGGATTGGGAGGATCAACATAGTAAAAATGGCAATTCTACAAAAAGCAATCTATAGATACAATGCAATCCCCATCAAGGTCCCATCAAAATTCTTCACAGATATTGAGAGGACAATAATCAACTTTATATAGAAAAACAAGAAACCCAGGGTAGCCAAAAAAATCTTATACAATAAAGGTACTTCTGGAGGCATTACCATCCCTGACTTCAAATCTATTACAGAGCTACAGTATTGAAAACAGCTTGGTATTGGCATAAAAACAGAGAAGTTGACCAATGGAAACGTATAGAAGACCCCAAACTTAACCCACAAACCTATGAACACCTGATTTTTGATAAAGGAATCAAAAGTACACAATGGAAGAAAGAAAGCATCTTTAACAAATGGTGCTGGCATAACTGGATGTCAACCTGTAGAAGAATGAAAGTAGATCCATATCTATCACCATGCACAAAACTCTAGTCCAAATGGATTAAAGACCTCAATATTAATCTGAACACACTGAGCTTGATAGAGGAGAAAGTGTGAACTACTCTACAACAAATGGGCGCAGGAGACCGTTTCCTACATATAACCCCAGCTGCACAGACATTAAGGGCAACATTGAATAAATGGGACCTCCTGAAGGTGAGCAGCTTCTGTAAAGCAAAGGACACTGTCACTAAGACACAAAGGCAGCCTACTTACTGGGAGAAGATCTTCACCAACCCTGCAACCGACAAAGGTCTGATCTCTAAAATATATAAGGAACACAAGAAACTAGACTTTAAAATGCTAATGAACCCAATTAAAAAATGGGGCACTGAACTGAACAGAGAATTCTCAACAGAAGAAGTTCAAATGGCCAAAAGACACTTAAGGTCATGCTCAACCTCCTTAGCAATCAGGGAAATGCAAATCAAACCAACTTTGAGACACTGTCTTACACCTGTCAGATTGGCTAAAATCCAAAACACCAATGATAACCTTTGCTGGAGAGGTTGTGGGGTAAGGGGTACACTCATCCATTGCTGGTGGGAATGCAAACTTGTGCAACCACTTTGAAAAGCAGTGTGTTGGTTTCTCAGGAAATTCGGGATCAACCTACCCCAGGACCCAGCAATTCCACTATTGGGAATCTACCCAAGAGATGCCCAATCATACTACAAAAGCATCTGCTCAACTATGTTCATAGCAGCATTATTTATAATAGCCAGATCCTGTAAACAACCTAGATTCCCTTCAGTGGAAGAATGGATGAAGAACATACATACATACATACATACATACATACATACATACATACATATATATATATATATATATATATATATATATATGTTAGAATACTACTAAGCGGTAAAAAACAATGACATCTTGAATTTTGCATGCAAATGGATGGAAATAGAAAACACTATTCTGAGTGAGGTAACCCAGACCCAAAAAGATGAACATGGGATGTACTCACTCATAATTGGTTTCTAGCCATAATTAAAGGACATCGAGCATATAATTCGGGATCCTTGAGAAGATAATAAGAAGGTGAACCCCAAAAAAAGATATAGTAATCCTCCTGGATATTGGAAGCAGACACGATCACCAGGCAAAAATTGGGAACTTGAGGGTGGGGCAAGACGCGGCCAAGGGAAGATGGGGAGAGAAAGGCGTGAAGGGGAGAATGGGGGGAGCTTGGAGGAATGGGATGCTTGGGACACAGGAAGGGTGGATATGGGAGCAGGGAAGCATATATCTTAATTTAGGGAGCCATCTGAGGGTTGTCAAGAGCCTTGACCCTAGAGGGGTTCCCAGGTTTCCAGGGAGACGCCCCCAGCTAGTTCCTTGGGCAGCTGAGGAGAGGGAGCCTGAAAAGGCCAGTTCCTATAGCCATACTGATGAATTTCCTGCATATCACCATAGAACCTCCACCTGGCGATAGATGAAGAAAATGACTGAGCCCCACATTGGAGCACCGGACTGAGCTCCCAAGGTCCTGATGAGGAGCAGAAGAAGAGAGAACATGAGAAAGGAAGTCAGGACCGTGAGGGGTGTGTTCACCCATGGAGACGGTGGGACAGAACTAACGGGAGATCACCAACTCCAGTTGGAATGGGACTGATGGAACATGAGACCAAACCAGACTCTCTGAATGTGGCTGAAGGTGGAGGCTGACAGAGAAGCCAAGGACAAAGGCGCTGATCTTTGAGTCTTCTGCATGGACAGGCTCTGTGGGAGCCTTGTCAGCTTGGTTGATCACCTTCCTGGACCTGGTGGGAGTTGGGAGGACCTTGGCCTTAACATAGCGTAGGGAACCCCAATGGCTGCTTGGCCTGAAAAGGGGGAGTATGGGGGTAGGGGAGGGGAGGGAAGGGAGAGGAAGAGGGGAGGAGATGGAAATTTTTAAATATAAAAAAATAAACCAAAAAAAGAAAAAAATTTAAACAATTTAAACAATATTTGTCTACAAACATAGCTGTTTAGAAGTTACTAGAAGGAAAACTTCAACTCCTGTAAGTTAACTACTCTCACAAAAACACAGGCCATAATCCCACACCTGCAAAACCCAAAGAAGGAAAAGACAACACACACACACATACCACAGACAACAAAATCTCACAGGAATTAAAAATCATTGGTCATTAATATGCCTCATATCAATGGACTCTGTTTCCAATAAAAAGAAACATGTTAAAATGGATATGAAAACAGGATCCATCATTTTACCCAACACAAGAAGAACTCTTCATTGTGAAAGAGAGTAATTACCTCAGAGTAAATGTTTAGAAAAGATTTTTCCAATCAAATGTACCTAACAACCAAGCTTGCATAGCTGTTCTACTATCTAAAAAATAGAATTCCAACTAAAACTAATCAAAAGTGATGGATTTCATTTTCATCAAAGGAAAAATCCACCACAATTATTTCTCAATTCTTGACATCCATACCTCAATTGTAAGGTACCCACATTTGTAAAAGAAACATTGGTAAAGCTTAAATCAAACATAGAACACCACACAATAATAGTGGGAAACTTTAACACCATACTTCCACTAGTAGGTAGATCATACAGATAGAAACTAAATGTGAATAATGGACCTAACAGATATCTAAGGAATATTTTATCCAAACACAAAAGAATTTATCTTCTCAGCACTCATAGAACAATTTGTAAAACTGACCTTATACTTGGCCACAAAGCAAGTATGAACATATTTTTTTTTAAAAAATTGAAATAGTACCCTGTATCTTATTAGACCACCATGGATTAAAGCTGCATTTCAACAAAAACCAGGAACAACAGAAAGTCTATAAAACCATGAAACTGGAACAATTCTGTACTGTGTTACCACTGGGTTAAAGAAGAAATTAAGAAGATTTCCTAGAGTTCAATGAAAATGAATGCACATCATAGCCAAACTTAATGGGACAAAATTTTATCAATGCTAAGAGAAAAGTTCTTGGTAATAAGTGTTTTCATGAAGAATATGGAGACATGGCATACTAGTGATTTAAGATTACATCTAAAAGTTTTGGAACAAAAAGAAGACACGCCTCAAAGAAGTAGATGGTAGAAAAAAATACTGAGCTAAAATTAATAAAACAGAACCAAAGAGAAAAATACAAATAATCAATGAGACAAAGAGTTAGTAATTAAAGAGAATCAATTAAATAGATAAACCCTTATCCAAACTAATTAAAATGCAAAGAAAGAAAATCTAGTTCAACAAATCAGAAATGAAGTACATACATAAAAGCAGACACTGAGGAAATTCAAACAATCATTAAGTCATACTTAAAAAACCTGTACTCCACTAATTGGAAAAACTAAAAGAAATTAACACATATCTTTACAGATACCACTTAACAAAGTTCAATTGCAATAAGGTAAACATTTTAAATAGACCAATAAACTGAAATGAAATAGAAGCAGGCAAGAAAAGTCTCCCAACCAAAACCAGATCAGGCCCAGGTGGTTTCAATGCAGAATTCTACCAGAATTTCTGAGAAGAGCTAATACCAATACTCTTCAAATTATTCCACAAAATAGAAGCAGAAGGAACATTGCCTTGATTCTCACGCCCTTAAAAACACAAGGACTAGACAACAAAAGAGAATTAACAGACCAAATTAACTCATGAGTATTGACGCAATAAGACTCAATAAAATATTGACAGATAGAATCTCAAGATAAATTAAAAAGATGGCCATGAGCAAGTATGCTTAATCCCAGATATGTAGAAATTATTTAACATAGGAAAGTCTGTTAATGTAACCCAGCATAAAATCAAACTGATTTTTAAAAATAAAAAATCACACAATCATCTCATTAGATGCTAAAAGGGTCTTTAACAAATCTAACACCTCTTTCATGATATAAGTCTACAGAGATCACAGATAAAATGATATACCTAAACATAATAAAAGCAATATCCAACAAAATTATTGCCAACGTCAAATTAAATGAAGAGAGAAACTCAAATAACTCCACTAAAATCAGGAAGAAAACTATGTTTTCTTCTTTTTCCATACCTATTCAATGTAGTACTTAAAATTCTAGCTAGACCAATAAAACAATGGAAGGAAATCAAAGGGATACAATCTGTAAAGGAAGAAGTCAAAGTATAATTCTTTGAAGATGATATGATATTATAAAAAATGAAATCCCTAAAACTTTACTAGGTAATTCCTACAGTTGAAAAAACACCTGTAGTCAAGTGGTTTAATATAAGATTAAGTAAAAAAAAAGCCAGTAGCCCTCCTATATGCATACAATATATAGTCTGAGATGAAATCAGAAGTTCAATACACTTTACAAAAGCCTCAAATTATATTGGATACCTTGTTTTAACTCTAACCAAGCAAGTAAAAGATAAGTATGACAAGAACTTCAGATCTCTGAAGAAAGAAATAGAAGACAATGTCAGTAAATGGAGAGATGTCTCATGTTCATGGATTGGTAGGATTAACATAGTAAAAAGTGGCAGTCATATCAAAGGCAGTCTATGGATTCAATGCAATCCCCATCTAAATCCCAAAAAATTCTTCACAGACCTTGAAAGAACAATACTCAACTTTCTATGGAAAAACAAAAAATCAGGATAGCTAATGCAATCTTGTACAATAAATGAACTGCTAGAGATATCACCATTCCTGATTTAAAGCTCTACTACAGAGGTATAGTAATAAAAGGCACATGGTATTGACATAAAACCCGACAAGGTTATGAATACAATTGAATCAAAGACCCAGACATAAATCCACATACCAATGGACATATAATTTTCAACAAATAAACCAAAATTATACAATTGAAAAAAAAGCATCTTCAACAAATGGTGCTGATAAAACTGGATGTCAGTATATAGAAGAATGCAAATGGATTGAAATCTATCTTCCTGAACAAAACTCAAAGTGGATTAAAGACCTCAACATAAATCCATATACAGTGAACCTGATGAAAGATAAAGTTAAAAATAATCATGAATGCATTGACACAGGAGAAAACTTTCTGATCTGAACACCAAAACATTGCCACCAAGATCGACATTTTAACAACAGGACCTCTTGAAATTTATTTATTTATTTGCAAGGCAAAGGACACTGTCAACAGGACAAAACATTAGCATACAAGACTGGAAAAGATCTTTACCAACCTCACGTTCAGCAGAGGGATGAATTTCAAAATATTTAAATAACTTAAGAAACTAGATACCAACACACCAAGTAATACAATTAAAATGAAGGCTACATATCTAAGCATAGAATTCTCAACAGAAGAATCTCATATGGCCAAGGAACATTAAAAGAAATGTTTAACATCCTTAACCATCAGAAAAATGCAAATCAAAAGGATTTTCAGATTTCATTTTACACCTGTTAGAACAGCTAAGATCTAAAACACTAATGATATCTTACACTGGAGAGGATGTGGGGAAAGTGGAACACTCTTCCACTGCTCGTAGGTTGCAAACATTTACAATCACTTTGGATGTCAGTGTGGTGGTGTCTCAGAAAACTGGGAATCAATTAACCACAAGACCCAGCTATATCATTCAGGAGAATATAAACAAAGGATACTCATTCTTACCACAAGGAAACTTGCTCAGCTATTATCATAGCAGTAATATTTGGAATAGTCAGAAACTGGAAACAACCCTCAACTGAGGAATGGATAAAAAAAATTGAAATGTGATATATTTACATAAATCACTATTACTCAGCGGTTAGAAACAAGGACCATAGGAAATTTGAAGGCAAATGGATTGAACTAGATAACTCATCTTGAGTGAAGTAACCCAAACCTAAAAAGACAAACATGGTATGTACTCACTCATGAGTGGATATTAGCTGTAAAATAAATGATAACTTTCTGCTACCCAGAGAAACCAGCTAACAAGGAGTGTTTGTGAGTGGATGCCTGGAAATTTCATGAGTGAACCTAGGACAGGTGGAAATGGAACATGAGCAATCAAGTTAGGGAGCAGAAGGAGAGTACTTAAAGAGACTAGTGAAAAGAGCGGCACATTTTGGGTTCAGATAAAAAGTTCGTGCAAGGGAATCATCCAGGAATCTTTAATGAGGACCCCAACAGAGATTCATACTAATAGCAGCAGATATTGACCAGTTTGGTGCCTAGCCCAATTATTATCATAGGGGCTTCATTCATCAACTGATGGAAACAGATGCAGTCCCACAGCCAAACATTTGGCAAATTTGAGGAATCATGCAGAAGAGGGATAGAATGGATTGTTGGAACCAGAGGGTTCAAGGACAGCACAAGAAAACAGAATTGACGAACTTGGGCTCATAGGAACTTACAGAGATTGAACCTACCCAGGGAGCCTGCATGGCACTGACCAAGGCACTCTGAATATTGAGCAGCTTGGCCCTCTTTTGTGACCCCTAGTAGTTGGAATAAGGCTCTCTCTGACTCTTTTATTGATTTTTGGGACCCTACTCCCCATACTGGGTCACCTTGCCCAGCTTTAACAAATGGTAGTCTTTCTACAGCTTGATATGCTCTTTTTTTTGATACTCATAGGAGGCCTGCTCTTTCTTAAACAGAAACATAAGAGGAGTGGATTCTGATAAGGTAACAGAAGGTTGGGTGGGGCTAGGAAGAGAAGGAGGGGAAAAGGAGGCCAGGATATAAAATAAATAAGTATACAAATTTATTTTAAAAGTGAACTTCAAAATATACCAGAAAAATAAATACCCGATATTGAAATGAAAGAAGTTCTATCACCACAGATACTAAAACACTTAAACAACTTTAGTTAGCAACTTTATCCCTTGTGTCTTAAAGATGACTGGTGAGTTAGCAAAGGGATATCTCTCTTTAACAGGACAAAGATTCAACATGGAGATGACATGTTATAGTAGGGAACACAACTAAAATGAACTGGCTGCTGTAGCCAGACACATAAATTATGAAGAAAATAATTCTATATAATTTATTAACATATTCAAACCCGTTAAATATTATAAGAAACTATAATCTAAATAAGCAAATAATAAATATATAAAACTGCTATGATCATATTAGATACTTAAGAATATTTTCAGGCTTCAAGATTTATTATTCCTGCTTCAGATCACCTTTATATTATTTGATGTCTATTATGATTTTATACAATTTTGTTTTTGTTTGTCCTATTTTTGTGAAAGATTTTATTAATTTGATAAAGACTGCATTGAATCTGTTGACTTCAAATTGCAAAATTTTATTTGGAGAATATTCATTATTTCAACCCAGGGACACAAAGTAATTTTCCATTTCCTTTTCCGCAATTTCATTTTCAACACTAAATACTTTAGAGAGAATATCTTTCACATATTTTATCAAATGCACTTTTAGTTACTTTATTTTTTAATGTTATAGTAAATGGAATTGAATTTAAAATTCTTATTTCAAATAACTCAGCAGGGGTGCATAGAAACAGTGAGTTTTCTATGCCAATTTTACAACGTGCAAATTTATTGGGCTTGCATAATAGTTCAAAAATTTTTTGGTGGAATTTTATTGTTTCATGTATAAAATCATGTCATAAAAGACAGAGAAAATTGCACTTCTTTCTAATTTGCATGACTTCCTTTCTTTCTGAGTTTCTTCTGTGTCTTGCTGTAGAAAAAGGGAATGCAAGAACTTAGCATAGATCTGCCTGTCTTATTCTTGATAGCAATGAAAAAAGCTTCATCTTTCCAACATATAATGTGATATCACTGCGGGTATTTGTGATAAGTTCTATTGGTTTTGTTGAAAAACATTTCTCTGCCGGGCAGTAGCAGAGCATGCCTTTAATCCCAGCACTTGGGAGGCAGAGGTAGGTGGATCTCTGTGAGTTCGAGACCAGCCTGGTCTACAAGAGCTAGTTCCAGGACAGGCTCTAAGGTTACAGAGAAACCCTGTCTCGAAAAACGGAAAAATTAAAAAGAAAAGAAATACATTTCTCTATATCCAATTTGTTGAGTTATTAGTAAAAAATAGTGATTTTCCTTAATATCTTTTCTGTTTCTATTCAGATTTTGACTTAATGATTACATTTTACTATATTAATATTATTTTCCACTTATTGACTATTATATTTATGCTATGCTTGCATGCCAGGCATAAGTCTCACCTCATTATAGTTAATCAACTACTTAGTGCATGGTTAAAACTGATTTCCATCATACTCTTTAGAGCATCATAATATTGATATAAACACAGAATACAAGTGAGTAGAAAACAGACAAATAAGCACACTCGTATAGTCAACAAGTTGCCAGAATATATGACAAAAAAAAATGTACTGCTTAATGAATAGTCTTGGAAAATTGAACTCCTGGGAACTAATATATAAAATTAATCTTTATGCAATACCATATGGAAAATGAGGTCAAAATAACTTAAATATTTAAAAATAAGAATCCATTCCACAAAAAAATTGACAAGGAAAGTTTCATGACATTGATTTTGCTGATTATTATTTTAACATGTATGGTGCCATAGTATGGATATCATATGCAACACTCACCAAATACAACTGTATAAAATTAAAAACTTTATGCAATATATATCATACAAAGTTAAATTCAATTCATAAAATAAGAAAAAAATCACAATCTAATGCAGTGTTAAAGTTCAAAGTATAAAAACATGTAATATTATTTTGTAGCAAAATAAATAAACAAGCTGATAAATAAAAATATAAATTTGCAATTTACCAAGATGATTTAAAAAATACTCAGCAGTGGTCTGGTGTTGATGGAGTCAGTTACCTGCTTGCCGATCAAGCATGAGGATTTTCATTCAGATTTTCACAGTTCTTGTAAAACTCCAGGCATGGTAGCACATGCCTGCAATCTTGTTGTGAGAGTGGAGGTACATAAATACTATATTCACATCATAAAATTGATTAACATAATAAGGCAGAGAATGATGGAAGAAGACACTCAAGCTCAACCCAGAGCCTACACAAATGTATACATATATGTGCATATATCCTGTGTATACGCACATAGACACAATTTGATTCTTCTGCATGGACAGGCTCTGTGGGAGCCTTCTTAGCTTGGGTGATCACCTTCCTGGACCTGGGGGGAGTTGGGAGGACCTTGGTCTTAACATAGAGTAGGGAACCCCGATGGCTCCTTGGCCTGGAGAGTGAGGGAGGGGGGTTATGGGTGGAGGGGAGGGGAGGGAAGGGGAAGGAGGAGTGGAGGAGATGGAAATTTTTAAATATAAAAAAATAAACCATGAAAAAAAGAAAAAATAAAATGAATTTATAGTTAAAAAAATTTTAAATAGCCCACATATATATGAATGCACTCAACATAATAACCAGCTCTGAAGACAATGCAAAAGCATTTGTATTTTTGCTTATTCTTCAATAAATGTGTGACAAATTATTATAATTTGTAAAAAAATTAGAAAAAATATCATGGTGAGATATTATCTAATATGTGTTTGGATCACTATTACCACAAAGCCAAATGATAAATTTGAGAATGAATACTACTTATTGAAGCATAATGACTCAATATGTCTTTCCAAAGAAACATTATTCAGCCTTAAAAAAATAAGAATAATATATACTAAGTAGGATTTATCTATATATTTAGTAATATATATGTATGTACATTTATATGTATGTAATATAATTAATGAAAATAGAGGTCAAATTTTTGAAGGAGATCAAGGGAGCATTTGGTAGGGTTAGAATGGAGGAGAGGGAAGGGGAATGATACAATTATATTGTAATCTAAACAAATTAATTATTCAGAAAGAAATAGACCAATTTGGAAATTACTGTACTATGAGAAACAGGGTTAAAAAAGAAAGAAGGAAGAAACAGAGACTGGAATGCTGGGTACCAAGGGAGGATAGGAGAAAAGAGGAGATACTGGTAGTGAAAATTAAAATTTTTAATTATATGAAGAATAGCTCTGGAAAGCTTTCATATAATACAGTGTATTGGACATGGTAAACATACTATATAGCACACATTTTAAATATACTGAAAGAATAAATTTTAAACATTCTACTATGAACATCAAAAATGGTATTAATTTAAAAATGGAGTGCTACTGAGCTTCATTGTGAATCACAGACTTTAACTCACATCATGTATAACACAATACAAGTCAAAATTCCCACAATACTCCATGTAAATAATGAGATTGGCCATAAAGTAAAGGAAACTTATAAAATATGGTGGAAGTAATCAATCAACTTTCCTTTAAGAGGATGGAGACAAAAATAACCACAAGAAATTGATAACTGCCACATAATATTAAAATGTCAACTTTTAATATCTTATCAGTAAGTTAAAAAGGCTATGTAAGGGGCTAGAGAGATGGTTCAGTGGTTAAGAACACTGCTCTTCCAAAGGTCCTGAGTTCAACTCCCAGCAACCACATGATGGCTCACAACCATCTGTAATGAGGACTGGTGCCCTCTTCTGACCTGTAGGCATACACACAGACAGAACATTGTATAATAATTGTAAATAAATAAATATTTTTAAAAAGGCTATTGTAAATTGTGATAAATGCTTTCAACAATTTATTTTACAAATTACTAGTATACAAAACATACACTTATACACCTTAGTCAATGCTGAAACATTCAAATAAAGGTAACAGGAAGAATTTGTGTTAGTGCTTCACATAGGAAATACCAACATTGCTACTTATCACATGAAGAAGACAATGTCATTAATAATCAGAAATTTGGCTTTAGATAAAAGGAAAATATTGTTGCACATATGTTAAACATCTAATTTAATGCTGAGAATTGAAAATGTCAGCAAGAAAAGGGGAAATACTTTCTTTTATGTTGTGGGGTAGTTTGTAAAGTTGTACAACCCTTCAGAAAAACCTTTGACAGTTTCTTATAAAGCTTAAACTACAACCTTAATAACCCACCAATTATATGCTAGGTATTTATTCAGGAGATATAAAATACATGTTGAATATCTAATTCTGGTATATATCTATATATACATACATATGCACATATATACATATATATATTTATTTTTACAGACACACCCAGCTGCATTGTTAAATCATCTTTATTAATGACATCTAAAAACTGAAGAATATAACTGTCAAGGGGAAAAATGGCAAACAAATTGAAATATATGCATAGCACATAATGTTACTCAGTAATAAAGAACAAACTTTTAATTTTTGCAATAATATAAATGGATTTCATACATGTTGAATGGAATAAATTAGTCAAAAGACTATTATGATTATGATTAAAATATGAGCTAAATACTGAAATTGAATATCTTTTAACTACACATAGCTATTATAAGTATTTCTTTTCTATTTTTCCACATTCTTATGTTATAAAATATGTTTTAATGAGTTATTTTATAGGGTTTTGACAAGACATCAGTTTGGTCCTTCATTCTCCTGAATGACATACTGAATACAGATTTTCTTTTAAAAACCACTGGGTAAAATGTACCAACTGTTTTCATGAGTTATCCTAGAGAGTTATACTGTTCAATATTCTGGGTTACGTATAAGGGAAATAGGACCTGACCTGAAACAAAACTGTGCTATAAGCAAAAACTGCTAAGTAAAAGTGCCTAGTGTTTTGACTTATATTGTGTATCTTAACTTCAGTATATTTGGATATAGAGCTGCATCAAGGTCTGAATTTATTTTGTTAAATTGATAGGTAAGATGCCAAATTCATTGCAAAATGAAAATTCTACCTTTTACTTGGGGAGTCATTTCTTGAACTTTTCTTAATTAAATAAATCTGAGTTTAGACCAGAAGTTATGTTCTCTACGTATCTCCTATTCTCCCAAAAATCTATAAGCAAAACATCTATTTCATATTAATTAACAAAAAGATTAAAACCATTTTATAAATGTCCTTAAATAAAGTCAACTTATTGTCCAAGAAAATAATGTTTATGTCTATCTCAAGCTACAAGATTGGATGTTGAGTCATCTTCACCAATAAAGATCACAAATATGAGCCCTACTCTCGCCACTTGAGGGGTTCATTGATTTTACAGATCTGTTTCTACTTTATTCTCAGAAACAAGCAGTAATATCACTTGAGAATGTCAACTGTGAATAAAATAAAATAGTTACTAATTTGAACATATTTGACTTCAACAGAAATGAGTGCTTGATCAAGATAAAACTTTCCCTTGTTACTTGATTCTGTCAGCCATTTTAATGTTATCTTTGATATTACTTTACAATAAAGTAAAAATATGAAGTCACTTATTGTATACAAACCTATATCTGGCAACATAATCTGAAGGAATGATTGTAGGCATTATGGTTTATGTAGGTTTACATGGTAGTTGTTTGAGATAGGGTCTTCTTTGATATTTGCTACATAAAATAGGCTGGCCTCAATCTGGTAAGAGATTCATGCTTCTGCCTCCATAATGCTGGGATTATAATCTTGCACAAACACACACAGTTGCTTTAGTTTAAAACTAAATGTTTAAAATCTTTCCATCAAATTGTGTGAAATTTATTCTCATACTTTCTATAGGTCTGTATTTGGAAGTTTTCTTATGTTAAGGTTGTAAAAAATAACTGTAACATCTTTGTAACATGAGGGCCTGCTTTGTTGGGGTTTCTGTCCTACCCAGTTCCCGCCCCCAAAAAATTTACACAGAGAGTCTACATTAGGTTATAAACTGATTGGCCCATTAGCTCAGGCTTCGTACTAGCTCTTATAACTTATATCAACCCATTTTTATCTATGTTAGCCACAAGGCTGAGTACCTTTTTCAGTGTGGCAGGTCACAACCTGCTTCTTCTGTGATCTGGGCAGGACTGAATGGGCTTCCTCCTTCCCAGCATTCTCCTTTCTCATCGCCCTGCCTCTACTTTCTGTCTGGTTGACCCACCTATACTTCCTGCCTGGCCAATCAGCATTTACTTAAAACATGACTGACAGAATACAGACAATTCTCCTGCACCACATCTTTGTTATAAATTAATTTTAAAATGCATGTACAAATACATTTTAATATTTAAAACATTGCTATATATTCTAGCTATGGGTATAATAATACATACTTTCATTTGTACAATTGTTTTACTCATTAAATTATTAAAGAAACAGAGTCAGTCACAAAGACAACAACAGTATACAAAGCAGCTGACTACTGCTTGTTGATAGGGATGGTACAGACCGATTTCCCCACATTTTTGTCAGAATTTATACAGCACATAAACTCTAAACCACAGTCTGTTGCTCCTCATCTAGCTGTTGCCTTCACATGACACCAGTCCCTGAAATTTCTCCTTTTATGCTGTTCCACTAGAATAAAGGCTAATGGAATCCCTACTGTACAGGGAGACATGCACAAGATCGGGCTTTCCACATTTAGAAGAGAGATATTAAAACACATGAAAATAAAATACAAAATAAATTCACAATTATAATCTTAAGAGGATACCAACTAGATAGCTTGGCAGTGCATGTATTAAATGAACTCATTTTGAAATGCAAAGTAGTATTACCTCCATTGCTAGTAAAATAAACATATTCAATCTTAAAACATGGAAATATAATGTTACTACTATCATCTACGGTAAGCACTAAGTGAAACTATTTTCAAAATCAAATATACAAGAAAGTTAAAGCCAAAAAGGTAAGTGACAGAGTATTTTTATTGCATTGTGCCAATATTAACAAAGTGTTCTATGCAAATATAAGTTTCCTAAAGCATTTACAACTCTCAAACAGCGGTAATACATGAAAAAGTCAACTTTTTGTAACTTCTTGGTTTGGAGCATTTCATTTGATGGTGTATGCTGGGCTTTGTAGGTATTAGAACTGCATGATTACTGAATAACTCCAGTTGAACTCCTGCCAGCTTGGTATTGTTTTTTCTAATTAAACCTGCATAATTAAATTTGTCAGAAATGTGATTAACCTAAATTTTAGGATACAATTTAACCTTCTGTTTTGCCCAGAAGCCCCAATGACTTAAATGATTCTTACCAAATTTTGAAAGCTAACAAGCTTGAGCATTTTTATATCTTTGTTCTACAAAAGAAAATGTGGTGATGTATTTAGTTCTCTGAACATTTTATACATGCATAAAATGTATCTTAATCATATATACTCCCACACCAGGATTCCTTTTGTATTCCTCCATTACATATTTTCAAAAATTTTATCATGTTTTCTCCACAGGGTATGCTTTCCTCAGAAAGATCTCCAGGAGCTGAAATTCATGTCGGTTAAAGATAAAGTAATGTCAGGAGGAATAAAATATAGTTGAAATTCTTTAGACAGATAAAGGACATGGGAAGTTTGTGAAGTAAAAAATATTCCAGGCTATTCGATCAACTTTAACTTATATTTAACATATATTTAATCTGTGTGTAATATTTTTGATTGGAACAACTCTTTAAATATCCAATATGAAAAACTACTTTTGAAATATTCCAGCGTTCCCTTACAGAGTTATAACTCTCATAATATTAATGTTATTAATATTAATTTTATATGAGATTGCTTTATAATACTCTTTTAGAACTATCCATAATTACCTAGTTCCGTACTTTTCCCTGCATAAACAAATATACCTCATAATATGAGTGTAAGAGGTAAAGTATTGACACGATCTGAAATAATATGAGAAAGACAAAATGATCTCTGCAGATTATATTTATAAATATATACGTGTGTATATGTGTAAATGTGTATATATATACATAATGTATACACACACGCACACGCACACACACACACACACACATATATATACGTATATATATTCTCTTGAAATTCTCCTTCAAGAGATCGAGTATTCATAGTATCTGAAAGTACTATTTATTCTGAAAAGGGAGAGAATCACCAATAGTCCTATGTCTTTATGACTCCAATGAACTCTAACGTGATCATCGAAGAATAAGAAACTGTGAATTTGAGAGAGAGTGTATGGACATAGAAAGAATTTGAGAGGGAAGAGTGAAAGATTGATATAAATGTGGTACTATCATATAAAATTCTATAAATATCAGAACACATTACTGAAAACAACATGATGAAACCCATCATTTAAAAAATTTTATACAAATATTCAAAAAGTAAAACGTATTTGTAAATATATTAGCTTCCTAGTAATAACAAACAACAAAGAAAGTAGTTTGAAAGAGACACAGAGAGAAAGATGTTCATGATTTAAAGAAAATACTTAAATTAAAAAAAAAAAAAAACAAGATTCCATCACTGTTGCCTTCAGCTGCCTCTCAGATGTTGAAAGTAAGACTCAATTGCTATTGACACCACAAACACTGGACATTCGATAAAAAAGATTTTAGCTGAATCTAACCTGAAATTCTCCTTCAAGAGAATACTATTCATAGTATCTGAAAGTACTATTTATTCTGAAAAGGGAGAGAATCACCAATAGTCCTATGTCTTTATGACTCCAATGAACTCTAACGTGACAAGTATGAAGTGCAGTAGTGCTTCCCATATATTAATTGTAACCAGCAGTTGTCTAATTGGACATAAGGTTCACTCAATAGGAGAGAAATGGCTGGCACTAGAAACTTCGTCAACTACGCAGGGATTAGGAATTCATGGATCATAGAAGATAATCTACTACATTCATTTTACTAGACTAGAATAATGCCAAACTCCATGCTTAAGCTTACCTTAACAAAGATAAGTAAATATAACCCTGGATCTTCATTAAAGAATCTTCTGTTAAAGCAAATCAGAATAATTACAGAATAACACAACTAATATCGTTAACAGTTGATCATACGAAGCCCAGTACCAACACATACATCTATAACACATCTCCTACACCTATGTCTGATAGGAAATATCATGGGAGAGGGCCAGAAAGATTGAAGAACCAGGTGACCATGAAGTCTTCTGTGAGATTATGTCTCCTGAGAATGACAGGGATTCTTCATTCATTCATCATGAGTCCTCAACAGTATGGATGACTAAGCACCTGAACAATGGAAATATCAACAGACATGCAAATAAAATCTACACTAGTGACCTGACTCCAATGTTAGTGCAATAGTCTCACAAAGATTGTGGGACTATACAACTAGTCTGAACAGATTTAAGGTGACTCTGTGCAATGGAACCCATCAAAGACACTGCTCACATGGTCAAGAATGTGAGAGTAGATAAGATAGGGACCTAGAGGCAAAACTAATATGTTTATTCTGCTAAAGGATCATAACAAAATTACCCCTAAGAATATTCTGTTATAGTTGTAGGTCAGTTTCTTGCTCAGCCATTGTCAAAGAAGCGTCCTCCTGCAGTAGATGGGAATCAATACAAATACCCACAGCTGAACAATGAGAGTTTGAAATCACAGGTCATGTAGAAGGTAAGCAAATACTCCACCACCAAACCACACAGACACATCAATAGTCTAAAGTCAGTGTTTATGTAAGATGTCAAGTAAGGGAATAAACCAGTTATCTATGCATCTGTGACAACAATGATTCTTTAAATAAATTACATACTGTTTATTGTCAGAGCTCCCTCAGTTTCTTTCATTAAATGTATTCTGGTATAATCAAGACTTCTTGAATAATAACAACCCTTGAAATGATCTGATCATAATTCACATTAGAAGCACTGCCTCTCATTGTATGAAGTGACCCACAAAGAAATTTCAGAAAATTATGGGGTTAGGGAGAAACCAGGTGCTAGGGAGATTCCCATGAATTCACAAGCATGACCCTGCTAAGACTCCTAGCAATAGTGGACAGGGTACCTGAACTGATCTTCTCCTATAACCATATTAGTGATTACCCTAATTGTCCTCATAAAACCTACATCCAGTAACTGATGGAAGCAAATGCAGCGATCCGCAGCCAAGCACTGGGCTGAGCTCCTGAACTTCAGTTGAAGAGAGAAAGGAGGGATCATATGAGCACGGGATCAAGACCACACTGGGGATATCCACAGAGACAGCTGGCACAAGCTAGTGGGAGAACACAGACTGTGGACTGATAGAGGGGGAACCTGCATGGGACAAAACTAGTCTCTAAACATGGGTGACAGTTATGTGGCTTGAAATGTGGCTAGCAGTGGAACCAGGACTTTTTCCGGGTGCATCACAGGTTTTTTGAGCCCATTCCCTATGGAAGAATACCATTCTCACTCTTGATGCAAGGGTGTTAGTCTTGGCCCTTCCTCAACTTGTCATGCCAGACTTTGTTGACTCCCCAAGGGAGGCCTTACCCACTCTGAAGAGTGGATGGGGAAGGTGGAGTGGGAGAAGGAAAGGGAAGGGGGACTGGCGTTTTAAGGTCACATAAAAAAATAATTGAAAAGAAAGAAAATGTTCATCTAATATGAATAGGAAACACATGGCAAAATATGTGGATGTTCCAAGTTTCTATTCATCTGCATTGTACAAAGTGGTTGTTTGGATCCCCAGAGAATAAGTTATCTTTTTTCTGGATTTCTTGTAGTAGTCCAAACTTGCTAATTCACATGTGAAAAAATGCTTATTGAAGGAATCTTTTTTGTTTCTTTTCACCACCTGAACCATAAAAAAATGATGGCTATAATTTTTATTTTTATGTTGGATAATTATATCATCAGTATTTTTTCAATCTTTAGAACTAATGAGTAAATACACTAAAATATTGAAATATAATGTTTTCTACCTATGTTCACCTTTGAACAAACTTCTACATTTACAGAAACTTTACCCTGCATGAAGATTTCAGACTAACTGGTGATGTGGAACTCCCCTCTGCATGCTATGAATATGTTTTGTTACCATTGGTTAATAAAGAAGCTTCTTTGGCCTATTGCAGGACATAATATAACTAGATGGGAAAACTAAACTAAATTCAGGGAGAAAGATGGCAGAGTCAGCTTCTTGGGAAGCTACAAGGTAACAAACCATGTACCTTGTGATAAAAAATAAAATAATAGAAATGGGTTAATTTAAGATGTAAGAGCTACCTAGGAATATGCCTGAGCCATTGGCCAAACATTGTTGTAATTAACAGTTTTTTGTGTGTGATTATTCAGTTCTGGGTTGCTGGGAAACACAAGTACATTCTCCATTTATAAGCCTGGAAGGGTGGCTCAGCAGATAATAAAACTTACTGCCAAACCTAAAGACTACTAATTGAAACCAGGGACCTGATTGGTGGAATAAGAAAACCAACTCTTTCAAATTGTCCTCTTTCCTCAATGTACAGTGTGACAGACATATATCAGTGTGCACACGCACACACATTTAAATAATTGTAATTTCTAAACTTTTGAAAGAATCTCAGATCTCTTTCATTAAGTAAATAAATTTCCTTACTAAATTTATAAACCTTATAGAATATTATGGATAGCATAGCAGGGCAAATATAAAGCAGTATCTGACATGATTTCTAAGAATTATCATCATCACAGCAAGATTGAATCAAACAACCTCATTGATCCACACAGGAATTTTGTTCTTGCTTTCCAACCTGAACTACTAAAAATGACTTTTCTTTGGTATCTAAAGAGTGAAATACTATGGACTTAAATAAAAGTAAAGACATCACATTTTTATTGAGTTATACAGATTCACATGTTAAAGCTGTCCTGTGTATTTCCCTTCAAAGGCTATTCAGTAAAGTTTAAAAGGCAAGTTAAAATGTTTCCTCTCATCTGGTGTCACTGCTAAAAATATTGGAACATCAAGAAAAGTATTTGTAAAGGTCCCTTTAAAGTTATATTTTCAGCACATCTTTCTCAGTAAGTGCAATGCATACCCTAAGCCATGAAGGAAAATCAGGAGGAACTTTGAAAAGTAAGTAAAGAAAAATGAAAACATCAATATTTTACTAAGCTAAAACCTTACTTGTCTAGGATTCAACATAAGAAGTAATGTTAAAACTTTATCTTGTCCAACATACTAATAAAAGTGTGAATCAATTCTGCATCATTCCTTCTCAGTGGCTCTCCCCAATACATTCATAAACAACGTTAACAACCATTATTAGGAAATTATTTGTCTTATAATTCTAGGCTTTATTTAGTTTATATATGAAAAAGAGTATGTGTAGATTTGTGGGGGAGGAAAATGGAAAAGATTGACTATTCATACTAGTGTAAACTAAGATACAAAACACAACTAATATGCAAATTTTTCATGTGAGTTCATTTTTGGGTTCCTCTTACATGGTGTTGGCTGGGACCTAGTCGTGTAACATTCTGGCAAAAAAAACCTGACAAGGCTCTGTTTATACACTTAGAAATTGAATGTGTCTGAATTGAAAAGTTATAGACTAATTTGTATGGAAGAGGAAATTTCAAGACATTTGACCACTGGATGGTGTGGAGCCAAGGAGAGAGGACCCACAATGAATATGAGTAGTACTATTTCTTTTGCAAAATTCCTAGGACAAAATGAAAATAATATAATCTTGCTGAGCATCAATGAGCCTCCGTCTCTGTGTGCTCACTACAGATGCAATGTGACCAGCTGTCTCAGGTTTCTGCTGTCATATCTTTTCACCAGGGTGGACCATCCCTTTTAAAACCATGATCCAATAAGACTTCATCTTCTCTTAAACTGTTTATCTTAAATGTTGTCACAAAATAAGAAAAATTAACTAACACAGACAAATCAGGTTATTCTTGTAATGAAACTTCCTTGTGGTGTGTAGTCCTTTGGATACTGTTTGCAAAAAATAATGTGAAAGAGTTTGAAAATGGAGGCAAGATATAACATAAAATAATATGAACATAATTAAATGGCATGTACCAGAGGGAGTAAGGGGGAACACAGTATTAACAGAAATGCTGGTAATAATAATTGTGCTTAGAAAGTTTCAGAGAGGAACAAAAATTGTCTTACTAACTGGACTAACAAACATTCATGTTAGATCCTGACAAATAATCTGACTATGTTCCACACAAGTCATTAGCAGTTAAGTGAGGCGATACTCAAAAGTAGTAAGCTAATGTTTTTGGATGAATAAATTTCAATGATGCACAACATCTGGGCTATAGCACAGCTACAACTAAATTATTTTAGTGACATATGTAGTAAAAAACAAGAAAGATAAGAGAAAATGCATCTTAATAATAAAAAATAAGACTGGGAGTGAATTTAAAGCCATAAATAAATTAGATGTGGAGAAGGAGATCACTGCAATTAAGAAGAGACCTACATCTTTGCAAGGAAACAAGAAAATTGCTTCTAGAACAAGCCTCCACTGATGAAAGTCCTGTTTTAAACAATGAAAATGTGTTTGAAAGAAGAGAAATTTAGCTGAGAATAACAAAGAAGAAAATCCCAGTTCAAAACCAAATTCTTACATTACAGGTCACACAGAGGTTACTATAACTGTGGTAGAAAGAGGCATTTTAAACTGGCAACCAAACTTTTAGCTTGATTATGTGATATGAGCTGAATCGATACAAAATAAAGCAATTACAGGATGAAGGAGGTTTGTTTCCAGGTTCCAGAAACCTAAACAATGAGCCTAGACAACAGAAGTTAGGATCCAATTTCCTACAATAAATTAATTTATGTAAACTAGTGGAAATGAAGCTTATGTTGCAATAATGACCACTGGATGTTGGAGATAACCCCCCCATAAAGATCTGCAAATCAAACTATTGACGTGGCATGTAGATGACCCAAAAGAGAGTCTACACTTGATACAAAAAAAACTGAGGAGACAGAGATACTTGACATTATTAAAGCTCAAATGATACCATCAAGAGCCCAGATGCTAGAAATGGAGTAATGAAATTTTGTATTTACATGGTTGTCCTTAGCCTTGCTTTTGGATTTTCCCTGCCACATATTTATAAATTGGTGGGCTTTGAGGTCTCACATGCATAAGTCACAACTGGTCTGTCTATCTCTCCCTACTCCCTTCAAATCAAGATGTAGAACTATCAACTACCTCAAGAATACCATGTCTGCCTAAATTCTGCCATACTTCCTGCTATAAAAATAATTGACTAAACCTCTAAACTGTTATACAGACACAATTAAATGTTTTCTTTTATAAGAGTTGCTATGGCCATGGCATCTCTCCATAGTAATAAAAGCCTAAGACAACACCTATTAAGGAACATTAGGAGCTGAAAGATAAGAATGCAAATTACTTTTAAACTATTGTGTGGCTAGAGACAGTACGGTATCCTTGAAATAGGAGGAAAAGCTGTTGTAAGGAGAGCTGCTGCTTGTTTGTCTGGGATGCCCAGCTCAATTAACCCTAAAATAATCACACAGAAACTCTATTAATTAAAACATTGCTTGGCCAATTAGCTCTAGTACTGGCTAATTATTACATCTCAATTTAATCCATTTGTATTTATCTGTGTATCACCACTTGGCAGTGACTTACCTGCAAAGATTCAGCATGTCTGACTCCAGCGGCTCCATGGCAGCTCTCTGACTTTGCTTTCTTCCTACCAGAATTCAGTACTGTCTTCTCTCCCTACCTAAGTTGTGCCCTATCAACTAGACCAAGACAGTTTCTTTATTCACTAACCATTGAAAGAAACACAGAAACAGAAGGACCTCCTACACCAAAAAGCTAAAAAGAAAGAAAGAAAGAAAGAAAGAAAGAAAGAAAGAAAGAAAGAAAGAAAGAAAGAAAGAAAGAAAGAAAGGAGCTCATGCTTCACTGAGGACAAAGGAGCAGAAAGGCTGTGAAAGCCAAAGGTGTTGGACATCTAAGTCAAACAATAGTTACTGGACACAGTTGCACTGACAGAAGAACTCACAACAGCTGGGACTGTATGCACCAGTCCTGAACAAGGTCTCCCAGCAAAATATCAGCATAAATGAGGGAGGAACTACTGAGCTTCAGCCCTAGCTAAGGAGATGCTGGCTATGGGTAGATACTGGGGGTGAAAATGCCAGTTTTCTTCAATAGGTGGCCCCTGGCCCCTGAGGTGACCCATGTTCCCGAAGACTGTCTTCTGCCTAGGAACATACTAGCAGTGCTAACTAGACCCTAGTAGATTTTTAAAAAGAACCCATGAAATCTCGGGTGATAGTGGTGCACAACTTTAATTACAGTACTCGGGAGGCAGGCAGATCTCTGTGAGTTTGAGGCCAGCCTGGTCTAGAAGAGCACTATCCAGGACGGCTCCAAAGCTACAGAAAAAAAAAAAAAAACACAATAGAAAGCAAGGAAGAAAGAAAGAACAAACGAAAGAACGAACGAACGAAAGAAAGAAAGATAAAAAGAAAAACACATGGATTGGATTGGAAAGGAGTAACAGTGGGGACATGAGAGAAGAAGTTAAAGAAATGAAAATGTGGATTTTTCTGATCAAAATATGCTAAAACATGCAATTTTTGTTTAATTAATGCAAGAATATCATTATATAAGAATCATATTCATCAAAAATGTGTAACTGATTTAATTATTTATATCAAAGAAATTTGTACAATAAGTTTAATTAAAGCCATGTGATTTTAACCAGCAATCTTCACCAAGTATCCATAGGAAATATCAAATGTCAACAAATACTAGAGGTTTTGTTCTCATTAGGGAATTTAAACATTAAGTGTGACATGTCAGCTTACTGTACAATTTCTGCTAAGCCACACTACAATTTGTGTGTACATATATACATATATGATAGAGAAACAATATAGAAGATAAAGTAATGATCAAATTTGAAAAATGCTTGAAAGAAGAAAATATCTAATTTTTATTCTTTTACTTTAACAATATCGTCAAACAATTCTGCTCACTTAGATATATTATAGTTCCAAATATATTTTCATGAAACAGAGAAACAACAAATTTATTCTACATTGCCATTTATTGAAGGTTGGGTGTTGCTCTAGTTCAACTCTTCCCTATTATTAATTTTAAAATAAATTATTTCACTCCTGGGTAAAATGAATAATATAACCTGATCTCTGCCTAGTGAGTTATGGCAAGTAATGTGTTCTTAGACATAATAACATGTATATGAATGAATAGAGCATGAATGAATGATTATCAGTTAAGGAAAAGTATAGAGGAGAAAGGGGAAGTACATTTGCCTAGATAAAATGCTAAACTCAACTACAAAATTAGATAATTAGGTAATTTCCTGTGTGAATTTAGTACCCTTTGGATTCAAAAAATCCAAAGATCTTGAAGCAAGATATGATCAATATATATTTGAATTTTCTTTAACTATTTGTTCCAAGTAGGGTTTTACATATTAATATTTCAACATCCATCACCTAAAGATTTGGCCTGTCAAACTGTAACTATAGGACATTAGACATTTTGATTAATTATATCAGAGTAATTATGCATCCAAAGAAGGTAGAATTGGATTTAATTTCAAATGTGTTTCTTTTTTTGTTTGTTTGTTTGCTTGCTTTTTACAAGACAGTGTTTCTCTGTGTAGCTTTGGAGCCTGTCATGGAACTAACTTGGTAGACCAGGCTGATATCAAATTCAGAGAAATCCACCTGCCTCTGCCTCCTGAGTGCTGGGATTAAAGGCATGCACCTTTAAATATGTTTCTTAATTATTGTAGAATGCTTAATCCAAAAAGAGATATCTATATCCCATTCCCTTTTTTCAAGACTCAAAGACCCTCATGGAAGAGGTGTCTGAAAAATTTTAAAAGTCAAATATTGGAAAAGAAAGTGGCAAAACAGTGTCTTATGAATGTAATATGGACTTTATACTAATAAATTCATATCTCCAGTTGTTACCAAAACAAAATCAAGCCAGTAAAATTCTACCCACAAATCCCCAAACCTGGCTGAGGAAGTATGGGAAGCATATGGTTAATAGTTGACCGGGGGGATCTGTTTTATTCTGGGACTGGCCCCTGGGTGATTGGTGATAAAGTTCCAGTGGATTATACTATACACATCAGCATATAGGCTGTAGTAATGAGACTCAGTGAGTTACTAAGGAATCAATAACAGTACATGAAGTTGTGATGGATGTGTTCAGGTATGGTTTAGGAGGATCTGTAGTGGAGGAGTATGGAGTGATATGATCACAGCATTTTGTTTATATTTATGAAGTTAGGAAAAAATCTTTCTAAATGTTTTTCACCTACAGTTTTTGCTAATTGTCTGATATTTGGATATCAATATCATTACAATATTTAAAAAAGAAATGGATAGAACAGATGTTATACGGTAAGGTTTTGTAAATGCCATTTTTTAATGTTATTCTTCTGAACAAGTGCAGCTTTCTTAGACTGTTGAATCATTTGTGTTCACATATATTAACCTGTTATAAGCTGTAAAGGCACATGTGATAAAGCTAGTTAGCAAACAAGAATGAAGGTCATGAATAAGGTTAAGACACTTGAAAGATTACATCTGGTAGGTTAACTTGGTTTTACCCACTTGGAATCGAAGCATAACTCCTGCATAAAGAGGAGTCGGTTGACTCATGAATGTGCTAGTTAATTCAGAGACAAATGAGGAAGATAAGAGATATGGCACTTCAGAAATTCTGGCTTTCTAAATTCATACATGTGATTAACATCCAGTCTGCATTGTTGACAAACTGCTTCCTGTATGTCACCTCTAACCTTTGTAAAAGTGGATTGTCTTTCCATAAAATTAAATTCGTCATTTAACAGTTATTTTGGTATTACTTTTTTGTCTCTACAATGGAAAGTACAAGGTTTACACTGTGTGATATTTTGATTGTGTGCTGACAAATAAAGCTTGCTCTGAGGGCAGAGTTAGCCACTAGCTGACCATTGAGGTTTGGAGGACTGTAGACAGAGAGGAGACAGGAAGTAGTAAGGCAGGACTGAGAGAGGATCTTGGCCTTGTTGGGCAGAGGAATGTCATAGGTGAGAAACCACTGTGGCTGTTCCCTGTTCTCTGATCATTCAGGTTCTTAACCCAATATTTGACTTTTGATTGATGTAGGTGGGTCTTCTGTCTATGTATTAATTTCATTGGTTAATAAAGAAACTGCCTTGGCCCTTTAATAGGACAGAAAATTAGGTAGGCGGAATAGGCAGAACAAAATTGTGGGAGAAAGAAAACAGAGTCAGGCAGACGCTTCAGGCAGTCGCCATGCCTCTCCTCTCTGAGACAGATGCGGGTTAAGATCTCTCCTGGTAAGACACCTCCTCGTGGTGCTACATAGATTACTAAATATGGGTTAAAGCAAGATGTAAGAGTTAGCCAATAAGAGGCCAGAACTAATGGGCCAGGCAGTGTTTAAAAGAATACAGTTTCCATGTAATTATTTCAGGTAAAGCTAGCTGGGTGGCGGGAAGCGGCCTGCCGCTCCTTCTACATTTGATTTTTTTAATTGACAAAGATCAGTCAGATTAACACTGCAGGTCTGGATAAAATTTATGTTCTCACTTTATAAAATCAGAGATTTTTTTAAACAGAGTCATACTTTCACACACTAAGAACTATTTGGAAACCTGGAGATGTTTTTATGTTTTAAAACCTGTATTTGAACATGAGTGGACAGAGAGGAGGGGCAATGCTCTCCAATGGCACTGTGCAGTAATATCTTAACTCTCCCCTAAGGATGTATAGAGCTGAAAATGTCAGGAGTATATACGTAATAAAAGAAAATGGCAATATAGCACATCCTGAGAGCCATTAACAATTAACTACTTACTATTCTAGGTAATAAAACAAGACAGTAAAGTTCCATTCTGATGTCCTGGAACATATACTAATAAGAATAATCAGAATAAATGGGAGCAAATGCTAAATTTGTTTTCAGAATAGGAGGTTATAATCATTAAATTTAGTGGACACAATGTAAGCAGGCAAAGATATAGTGGTAGGTGAGTGAGTATGTTTGAAAATGAACACACAAATGAGTGTCAGGAATTCTCCCACTCACTTTTCTACTTTAACTGGTCTCTTCTCTGCAAGGACTTTGGTCATTATTGAAGCATGAAAAGTTTAGAGGGAAAAAAGCCATAACTCACAGTATTCATTAAATATCTACCTGGTGACTGCCACACTGTGATTTGGTGAATTTGAAAATATTATGTTTCCCAGAGATCTTAAAATCATAGTTTTTTTTTTTCTTAGCAGTAACTGACCTAGATTAACATATATAGTTCCTTTTTGAAATGTTTTACTTTTATCTAAGCATTTCAAATTTAAGAGCCATTCAAATGTGCATTATTGATGATAAAACAAGAGCAAAGGCTCAAAAGCTAACTAAAAACCTAGGTCAAAACACAGTTGAGACAAGGGTGAGGGAAATGTCAAAGCATTTGAAGCTAACTGGTCACTCCATAAAACTGTTGTTCATCAAAATCCCATAATAGAGATGGAGGCAAAAACCTTTCACAAAGTAACATGGACTGCATTATTATTTAGAGGCAAGTAATTCATGGGATTAAGGTGCGCTTTATATATCATCAGGAAGCAGTCAACCTAAAATGTAATCAATGTAAAAATAAGTCATAAATTTAGATAATCTATGAAGGTATATTGGAGAAAAGAGCAAGCAAGGCTGTAAGATGAGTACAAATGAACAATGGTCAGCAAGAAACCTTCCTTGAGACATGGTGGAAGGAAAGGGCCCATCAGCATGGCATCCTCTCTGTGGAGCTGCATCTCCTGCTTCAGCGAGGAGTATGGTACCTGTTCAGCCAACACATGCTATAAAACAGAGAATACGTCTTTTCTTCCTTTTAGTTTTTACTTTTTTGCACATTCCTGTTTGCACTGAACCATTTTTTTCTGATTCAAAAACCCTATACAAAAAGTTTATTTTTTCAAAAACTTTTATTTTAAATAAAATTGATTGTTTATATTTTGCTGCAAATTCTATATCATAATTTGATTGTTTTAATATAAATATTTTAAGGGTCTTAATTCCATATACAATTAAATCTGATAGTATAATTGATAACAAAGCAATATACTGCATTTACTTCAGGGTTTTGCTGCATACTGATGCATACTCCCAAAGCACTACTATTAGCAAGTATTTAAAAAGCCTACCTCTGTTGCCAGTTGAATAAAAGTAGGTATTTTCCTACTGCCAGAAGCACTGAAGATTTTTCAATGTTAATTAACTTTATCAATAAACTCCTTTTCTGGAATAGGATCCTCTGACCACTGAGCACCGATTTTTGTCATGATGGCAAAAAGAATCCCAATGCAAGCCATTCAGTTGGCATTCTTGGTTACAAACTAATCCAAGGATTGTTGTTGTATGATATTCATATTTGATTGTAGTAATTGTCATAACTTCCATCTTTGAAGGTATCAGATGCCATGCCCTATATACAGCTCAGTTAGCCCAGGCTACTAGCTTTCACTCATGCCTCTTCCGGTTTAATCTTAATGCAGGAAATGAAGGCCAGTGACTGACATCAGAAGCACAGAAGGCTTGGATGATTTTTCTTTCTTCAACTAATACCTCTTACTTCAAATCTTTTAAGTTCTGAACTACTGCATAATCCACTTATACAATCAAATCTGTTACTAACTTTTGTGTGTGTTTCAGCAGAGAAAGTATAAGGAAGAAGTTATTGGGTCCTTTCTTTGTTGCTGAAGGCTTCTTTTGATTCTATTAATATTAACATTTGTCAGGAAAGTCTGGCCTTAGGTTATCAGCAAATGGGAATAAATGCACAAATATACCTCTCCTAACACAGACCTTTTAAGCATCATCACTTGACTAGTAATCATGACACAAAACAGATCTGTGGGCAGGTCAGGAGCAGTGGAATTAGTGCCTGGTGTTCAGGGAAGCACCTTGCACTATCTAGTATCTCACCTCTCACCCCAGCACTCCATAATTCACTTTAAGAACCATGAACAGCAGTCATTTCAAGATACAATACCTCTATTGCTGAAATATAGCTTCTGGAAATAGAGCTGATGGCTACCTTTTGAATCAAGTAGCCCAGAAGACAGGTTATTGAGGAAAAACTGTGGCTATAGCATAGGTTCAGGCTATTGTAATTTTCTTGATTTGTCTCAGGGATGACACCCCTGACCCTTCATACACACACACACACACACACACACACACACACACACACACACACACACAGACATTCTGCTTTAATTAAAATTTGGCATCTCTGGTTACTAAGCAGCATTCCTTATATTATAGAATTAAAACCCAAAGGGGTGTTTCTGAAACAAGGTAGACTGTATACTAAGAATATAGTTTGCAATATAGATGTATTTGACAATGTTGGGACAATGAAAATTCATAAATAAAGTTCCATCTAAGACTTCATCTCTTCCCACTATGGATGATCAGCTTTCACTATACTTTCTTTCATATACTTTGACCATTTGACTTCATAGTTATTATTACATTAGTGTTTAAAGTTTCCATTTGGAGTATAAAGTTAGAAATTATTTGCATGCTTGATAAGAAAGATAAGTAGAATTCATAGTATATGTCACATGTATCAGACAAACAATTCCACAAAGTCAAAAAGAAATCAGACCATCTTTTTTCTTAGCTAAATATCCTGACCACTTCTTGATAAGCCTTGAAATGATTACTTAGACAACTTGCAAAGGAAGTGTGAGGAGGAGGAGGAAAGCTTTTTGTCCCTCTGCTCATTGCCCTCCTATAGTAGATCATGAGTAATATCTGCTCACAAGACTAAAACTAATGTCAGGGATTTACTGGCTATCCTGCACATATGGAATGTGGAAGCCAGTGGGCCTCATGTAAAACCACCTTGTTTCTTATTGTTTATGACAAATTTCACACATATGTGGCAAAACATTAACAATATATATATTCATTTAGCAATACACTTAAATTGAAGCACAGAGCAAATATTGCTAGCTAGAGGGTAGGTCACATCATCCTACTACTATACAGTATTACGTTTCTTCTTTCCATGCTGCTTTTTGTTCATGTGTGACACATCTCACTTCTTGTCTTTCCTGTTATTTAAATGTAATAAGTTTTTGTCTAAATATCTTTATGTCATTACATTTCTCTAAAGCATTTGGAAGGCACTTTGAATAGCCTAGGAACATGATAACTATTCATCTAACAAGATAAAGAGTCTAAACTTAAAAGTTTAATTAACATTGGGAAAATCATTTTAAACTATTTGAAAGTTCAGAAAATAAGAGCTTGTGAATATTTTAATATCATAGTTTTGTCTTTGACTGGTATTTAAAAATAAATAAATTATTTATATTTCCATAGGCATTATTTTATGAATATTTATCACATTAATGAAACCTTAGTAAAATAAAATTTCAATTATCTTAAATATTGAAACAAATTAACTATTAATATTCTTTTAAATTAGATGTTCTGAATATGTCAGCAGTAGGTTTCAAAATCCCAAAATATTAAATAATAAAATCTAGTTTTTACTCCAGCCATATGACCATGCCTGATTATAAAAGAGTAACTTCAAAAAACTAGTCATACTGAATAACAATTAGAACTTTTTTGATATGTTTTTAATAATTGAAATGTGAGCCAATTCAGAGGTTAACATAAGAACATTTGAAAAAGGAATGGCAAGTATATGCCTTTCCTATACTATCAATAGCTTTCCAACACAGGGGAAGGATTTTAGTAATGCTGCATTGCAGGGAGGAGATGCTAGCCTTAATAGGAAGCAAAGATATTTCTTATTTGACAAATGAAAGAAATGTCATTCTGGTTCAAATCATGCTATTTTTTAAATAGATTTGCAGATCTCTATATCACTTTTGAAGCCTTCAAAGATGTCTTTCTTTTCTAAAATATTCTGGCTGGCTTTCAGCATTCTTTATTTTTATGTTATCTCACATGATTCGTTGTTAAGAGACACTTCAGGATATTTTTCATAAAATGTATCCAGTTTACATCCTTGGGTTTATCTTATTTTTTACACTAATGCAGCATTATCTTTGTTCCTTACAAGAAATAAAAGTATCTGGAGAGTGTAAAGCTTCCCAAGGTCGTTGGCCTGTGTCTTTGCAACTCCTCAACCAGGTATTCATCTTTCTTCGTTTCTTGTCAGTGCGCCGTGATATCCTTCACATCTGTCTGTGCCTTTGCTTTTATTAGCAGAAAATACAGCTCCAGCTTTAGTGCCATGTGTGCTATAAAGGCAGGATTTTCAAGGATTTGACAACTCTCATATTTCCCAGAGTATTCTCAATGTAACACAGAAACAGTTTATTACTGTTAAGTAGTGACTGTCTCTGCAGCTTGAACAATGAAGTTCTCCAGGCCGATATTTTACACAATGATACATTTAAGGAAGCATTCCTCTTCAGCATGGCACTAAAACAATGCCTGTCATAACATAGATCTATGTATTATCAATCTCACAGCCTTCCACAATCAATCTAATTTACAGGGCAAGGAAAGTGTAATATGCTATTGAGTTAAACCAGGAATTTTCTTCTACCAAAATGTTTGTAAAGACACATAATAAAATTATTTACAGAGATGAGCTCCTACTGTACAGCATGGAATAAATTCAACCTTCTGTGCTCGGTGCTCACAGCTGTAGGTGATTTACCTGTAAGGCAGTGAAAGGCACAGTTCTACCGGATATGAAAACTCCAGTCCTTAGTTTCACAAAACCACTCAGAGGAGTGAGACAACAGAAAGACAGACACACATTAAAATGTGGCTCCTACAACTGCAGCATGAACAAATAAATAAACCCTAGCACAAAGCATGGTTTACAGAATCATTAAAAATCAAACACTTGTTTGGCTTTCGTTTGAATATTTCATGACAAGGGACTGTTTCTAAGGGAGGAATGTTTCCATGCTGGTTAGACAGCAATAGATCCTAGCAAAGAATAAATTTTAACTTTTCTGAGGAAAGAGAATTTAGGCCATTTCAGTTTGCAGTGCCAAAATGTACATCTGCATCTATCCTCTTGGCAACAGAAAGCAAGCCCCTTTGAAGCTTCAAGTTTGTCCCGACACCTGTTAAGGCTCTGCCTGCCCTCAATTCCATTTTGTATCTGGCAGCATTGCAAGTGTAGGCAAACTGAAGATGATTCCATGGAATAAAGAAAATGTACCTTGGCTATAACTGAACCTTTTTCTTCTTTTTTTTTCTTCCTGTATGTTTCAATCTTGTTGCAAGGAAAGCCTCCCTGAAAAGGTCTTCTCAGTTCTCTGTTTTGGAGGATAAGTTTATTTCCATGGGAAAAACAGCCTGATTTAGGATCTACTTGTATTTTTTTTATTTAGACTTACTTAGGTTTTCATGATTGTGCTGACCCCTGCTTAACATTTTCATTGTGTTCAGAAACTGTAAAAGGAAAACTGTGACTTATATCTCAGAACAACACATATTGATGTTCTTCTCATATTTTTTTGGTTCATTTCATTCTTTTATAATTCTACTTCCCTCCCTCCCTCTTCCTCACCTTCTCTCTCTTTCTTTGGTTCTCATCTTCCTCCTCATCTCTGTCCCCAATATGTCTCAATGTTTATGTTTGGAATAAAGCCACAACTCTTAGGGGAAGGGTAGGCCACATGGAAAGACTTATAAAGATATTCTGTAAAATAGAACTAGATAAAGTTTCAACAACAGTCATGAGTGACATGCTCCTAAATTCATCTTAACATCGTCAGGTGAATTGTAAATTCTAACTTTTCTTTAAAAAGTTATACCATTTCTACCAAGCCATTAACAAAAATCTAATCTCTCAAACTGAATGTCTTAATAATATCCATCTGTGTGACCTGTTTAACATTGGAACAATTTGTTACCAAGCAATAGATAGGTCACACATGTCACGTTTTACTCTCAAAGTATTTGTGTAATTTTGAAGACTAGGTTTTTTCTTTTTATTACTCATCTATTTATTTTGCATCCTGACTCCCATTCATCCTCCTCTGACAATGTCTCCCCTACTCCCCCCTCACAGCCCCAATCTCCTCTTCTCCATCCAGAAAAGAGATATCAATTAAACAAATCATATCAAGTTGCAGTAAAACTAAGCACCTCCCCATGTATCAACGCAGGGAAGGTGACCCAGTATCAGAAGCAGGCTCCCAAAAGTCAGTAAAAGAGTTGGAGACAACCCTTATTCCCCCTGCTAGGAATCCCATGAAAGAACCAAGTCACACAACTGTAACACATAGGTAAAGTGCCTAGGTCAGTCTCATGCAGGATCCCTGGTTTTCAATTCAGTCTTTGCTAGCACCTATGAGCCTAACTGAGTTGATTCTGTGAGTTTTCTTGGTCTGTCCTTGATCTTCCTGTCTCCTTCACTCTTTTCTTCTCCTCCTCTGCAGGACTCCCAAATTCTACCTAATACTTGGCTGCGGATCTGTGCATCACCCTCTATCAGTTTTTGGATAGTGAGTCTCTGAAAACAATTGGGCTAGGCACCAATCTGGTCACAGGAGATGGCCAGTTCACAGTACTTATCCACTACTGCTAGGGCTCTAAGCTGGGGTCCTCTCCATAAACATATGGGAGAATCCCCTCTCACCAGGCTTCTGGATAACCCAGAAATGTCCCACCAGTAGTCCCCCTCAGCACTCTCCCTTTCAAGCCCCTAACCTGATTGTTCATGTTCCTATCCCCATCTATCCTCAGTCCACTCATGAAATCTCTTCTATTTCCATTTCCCAGGAAGATCTGGGTGCCCCATGAACTTTTCTTATTACCTAGTAAAGACTAGAATTTTAATAGCTTTTATACTGTATCTTTTTCATGACCACAAACCTTTGTCCCATGATAGAAACATTTTCCAATATGTACATCAAGGTGACAAAAAACTGCTTATTATTTCTAAAGTTTACCATTGTTATATCTTCATTGATATTAATGAAGTATTTGTACAGTTCAAGATGCATTTGGTTGGGACTCAAGAGAATAAAAATGTGATCAGATGCCACTATATAATACCCTTATCTAGAAAAAAAATGAGTCAGGTGACCTTGCGCAGAATAATAGGAGTAGTACAGAGGCCTAGAGAACTAATGATTTGGTAAGGCTCTCTAGACCTCCACCTGCTCTGGGCACCAAAGCTTAGCTTTAGTGGCAATGATTCTCCATCAGTTCCAATTATTAATGAAATTAATACTCAGGGTTCTTTGACTGAAGAGTTTGTGTAACACTAAATAAACTCAGGCCAGGGAATGATAAGTTGAAATACAGTTCATCCAGTATAATCAGATGCAAAAGTTAGAAATAGTATGAAATTATAATTTCTAATACTTTTAACCTCAGGATATTTTTCTCAAAACAGAATGCTATATTGAAGTGGCCCACAAACCAAATAGATGAATCACTGCATTAAAGAGGCATTTCTCTTTAAATGCAAAACTCAGGTGTAATTGCTAGCCATTCCCTACTTAGAGGTCTCAAGGTATTGTTGCTGAATCACTCTTCAAATCTACCAAGGTGTTTAAAGTGATTCTACCTGCTGCAATTCCACCTTGCAAGGAAAGTAGTACAAAACATGTCTCAGTTTAATATTACTTAGAGATGGTATATGTTCCTTGCAGTCTGTCCATTTAATGAGCATAGACCTAGGTGTCACAAGTCTTTTAACACAATGTTAAAAGACTTTTAACATAATTTTATAGAACTATGATTTCACTGTTTACACCCAAAATGAAAATTGTAGAATTGGTGGTATTTGTATAACTAAAAGTATTCTGTAAAAATATCTGTTCACAATTTTTGCTGGGAACCACATCTATTCATTCTTGACCAAATTCCCATTTTTCAACTAATTTTCAAAGTATATCAATTTTATGTGTTTATATTTACAATATGATTCTTAGTTCTATTAAATCAGATGAAATCTAGTCATTCACAAGCTCAGATTTATATATATATATATATATGTATATATATATATATATATATATATATATATATATGATGTGGGATTCCACTCTGTATGCTGTGACTATGAATATCATTGGTTAATAAATGAACCTTTTTAGGGGAACATAGCTAGGTGGAGAATACTAAACTGAATACTGAATGCTGGGAGAAAGGAGGTGGAGTCAGGGAGAAACCATGGAGCCTCCACTGGAGACAAAGGTGCTGAAACTTTGCTGGTAGACCATGACCTCATGGTGATGCACAGATTAATGGAGATGGGTCAAATTAAGGTGTAAGAGTTATCCAATAAGAAGCTAGAGCTAATGGCCCAAGCAACAGCTTAAATAATACAGTTTCTGTGTGATTATTTCATGGTAAGTGGCTTGGAACAAACTAGTGGCCTCCTCCTATTTTCCTCAACAAGACCCTTGCTCAGTCTAACTCTTGCTCACTCTATTACTTAAATGTACATTACAGACTATTTTTCTCAATCATTAAAATTGTATTGCTAAGATAAGTCTACAGCTCCCTTCCAATTGGGTTTAATTTTTCTATCAATTGTCATAGCTTTCTAGATTCAAATTTGTGATATTTAACATTGACATATATTATCATTATCTGTTGCAAACCCTGCACATCAACCTAAACAACTAGCAGTGTGTTCTTCAAAAAGAATTGAGAAACAAATTTTCTAAATAAAAATAGCTGAAAATAATTAGAAAGAAACACAAGAATTGTTAATAATATTTTATTACTTTTAAGATGTGTTATATCAAGCTTAATGTACTTTCTCTGAGATTCCCCAAAATTAAAACCAGAGAAAGGAATCATTCAATGTAGCCAAAACATCCTCACTACAGAATTGACCTGTGCTCAAAACATTACGCATACTCTGTGTCATTGCCTTTCAGAGAAACCACATTTATTCATGGAAGTAATAGAAATGGTTTTAGCAGTAACAGCAAATGTTACATACCATATATATAGCAATGTAATTATGTTATTTAATAATCACAACAACCTAGGGGGTAGGTACTACTTCTATTTTCCTCAATTACTAGATGACAGAATTGAGGCAGAGATAATTTAATTATCTTGCCCCAAGGCCCCACAGCTGGTTAACATTTCAAGGATATCAAGCCAGGCAGTCTGTCTTTAGAGCCAAATTGTGAATGTTATTCCATCACCACATCGGTAAGCTTTTCATGAATATCTGTTGCAATAAAGAACAAATAAAACATATGTGCATTTTCTCCACCATCATGCCACTCGAATGTCATGGGAACAGTAAAGGACTTTTTTGTGTTATTTTACATGCCTAAGGTGTGCATTTCCTTTTCATTTGTCACTTACTGCTTTCAGTCCCCACTTTCTTCCTGGGACTTATGATTCTATCTCTGCACACATTTGCTTCATCTAATGGAATGGGTCATTGACTCTATTCTGTTGTTATCACTTTGCCAATGATACTCTGTTCTGGGTACCATGACCCCTGTAGTACCAGGAGCTATTAAAAGAAAGCTATTAAAAGAAAGAATTCTTTCTGCATACACCTTCAGCAAAACACAACATTCTAATCTGTTTCTGCCTTACCACATCTTCCTTCATTAAGGAAGACTGTCGTTTGTCTGTGTCTTTCTATCATTTTGAACTACAATTATTCATATATATAAAATGATCAGTGAAGATAGGAGGTGTGTTGAAGGTGCGTGGTTGATTGGCAGTTATGATTCACCAGACTAGCTTTAATATATATATAATTCAGTTTTAATAAAGGAATGAAAAGGGAACTTACAAATCCAAGGTTCCAGCGAGGAGCGCAGGAAAACCAAGAGCCTGTGGGTTGCTGGCCTGCAAGATTTTATAAGTCAATATTAGCCTAAGGGGGACACACCTTTAGCCGAAGGGGGACATGCCTTACAAAACAAGGTGATTGGCAAGGCTTCCCCTTCATCTCTCCCTTTTGTCTAAATAAGACAGAACCAAACCAAATACAACTATATTCAAGAGGAACAAATAATAAATATAAAATTACAAACAACAAATAATATTAAGCAAGAAACATATAACAAAAGTTTTACTAAACATTCTATTTCAAGGAGTCTAAATAATGTAGAGGATAACTACAATTATCTAATCTTCAACCGCATCAAAGATCTGAGAAGGGAAGTAATATTACTTAAGCAACCAGGAAGTACAAACAAGAAACTTCCAAAATGTGCAACAAATGACAGAGGCACACCTTTAATCCCAACACTTGGGAGGCAAGGTAGATTGACCTCTGTGACTTCAAGGAGCAGAGGTGGATTGACCTCTGTGACTTCAAGGTGTGGTAGCACACACCTTTAATCCGAATGCCTGGGAGGCAGAGACAGACAGATCTCAGTGAGTTCAAGGTGTGGTAGCAAACACCTTTAATCCCAGCACTTGGGAAGCAAAGGCAAGTGGATCACTGAGAGTTCAAGGACAGCCTGGTCTGCAGAGTTATTCCAGGACAAAGATATACAGAGAACCTGTCTCAAAAAGTAAAAGTAAAACTAAAAGAAATAGAGGTTAAAGTAAAGCCACATAAAGATAGAAAATACACAGAGAATCTTGATACTGTATGCTATTATGCTCTCTTTGAATTGTTTGAATGTTGAGGAACAAGCAACAGCTGTTAAAAGAGATTTGTTTATAAATGCTGCTGAACTAATCCAAGAAAGATATCTTGAAAATACCTTGACTTCAGAATTTGGATCTAAGGATATGATACTTTGGAAAAGAGATTCTTCTTTTGTTTTTCACAGAAAATGACTCCCTGTGGATTGCTTCTATCCCGATATGGTATGATAGACTGCGCCCTCATGAAGGTTGCTGTGAACACCCTCAAAAAATTACTTCACTCAACTGATGACTGATATGAAAGATCTGATTAACAGCATCCCCATTCAGCAGGAAGCAGTTTGGAGAGAAATAACTGTGCCCATGTTCCCAAATATTGTTTATAAATGTTCTTTTACATTTAAAGGGGGATATGATATAGATATGAATAATTTGCATTGATATGGATTTTGCTTTAGTGATTTAAATTTAAGGTTAATTTTGTTTTATGTATATGTATTTCTGATACTGATTAAGGTATTGTGATTGTGTAGTTCATTTTAAAAATGTAATGTATATAGGTTGTTAATGGATAGTCATCAATAATAGTAAAGCTTGTAGTCATGTTAGTTAGATTTTCTAGATATATAGAGATATATTTCAGTTAGATAGGCATTCCTAATATCTTTCAAAGACTACGGAATATGGCATTTAATGTTTTAATAACTTGGGACTGTTCATGACAGTGAGACACATCTGCTCCTGGCAGCACCAATCTACTTCAAGAAGAAGATGGGCATCGAAGAGGATCCTTATGGAATTTGTTAGCCATTTGGGCAAGAAACTGCTCTTGCCTGGACTGTTGCAGAAACTGGACACAAAGAACCCACAGAGAGAGGACTGCTGAACTTGCCTAAAAGTGAGATGATCTTTCGGGGTTCCTGATTCATGAAAGAGTCTTTGAGACATTCTGCAGGACACAGCAGATACTGACTGAACTGCCTTTGAAATTTCCTGCTTCATGGAAAAGTCTACTATGGGCCTGTAGTCTGAAGATGGATGCCCCAACAGTACAAAAGAACTTTGGGTGACTGTCCAGGTAGCAAGATGTCTCTGTCATTTGAAGAGTTTTGAAAATTGCTTACTTCTTGTTCACCTAGGTAATATTGTATTCTTCTGGAGTCTTTGATGGAGTTGAAGAATAGATAGATAGTTATAGTTTTCCTTTGTTATGATAAAAGATAAAATGGATATAAATATTGTAACTCTAATTCTTACTTGATAACTGTTTTGTTATATGTAATTTTACTATGTTAAAGTTAAAGCCTTTCTTTTTTGTTTAAACAGAAAAAGGGGAAATGATAGAGGATTCTCATTGGCTAATAAACAAACTGCCTTGGCCAGCCCTAAGGTGAGTGGAGTAGACAGAACAGGAAGAAGGAATTGAGGTAGTATGGCTCAGTCAGATGCCATGGCTCTCCTAAGTTAGGCAGACTGCCATGCCTCTCCTCAGGGAGACAGATGCGATGGAGCCAGCTGCCAGTAAAGACATGCTGAATCTTTCCCGGTAAGACACCATTCGTGGTATTACAAAGATTATTAGATATGGGTTAGTCAAGATGTGAGTATGAGGCTGGAACTAATGAGCCAGGCAGTGTTTAAAGAATAGTTTCCGAGTTGTTATTACGGGTTTTAAGCTAGCCAGTGGCCAAGAGCATGGTAGTGGGAAGCCACCCGCAGCTCATCGCTACAGTGTGTCATTCCACATGACTTTTAACATGCACGATCCTTTTCCTTTGAGAAACAAACTGATCTGAAGTTTCTCATACCTCATTGCCTTATTAGTTTTCATGCTCAGAAAGGCAATGTTTATAATCTCCTTACTAAACAGGCTAAGAAGAAATTACAGATTTCATATAAGAAGTGTGGCAACATCATATGTTCCACATTCAACATTTCCCCTATTTTTCTAAAAGTATTAAGTAGTGAATTTTTCATTGTTAAGGTTTCTGATGATATTTTACACTGTTATCTCAGTCTTATTTAATTTTACCTTTAATTTACACATAGAAATTTTGCACACTTTTTTTCAATCAAGAGTCATGGATATGCATATCATGCCAAGTCATAAGCATTTTTCTCTGGAAAAGTAATAAAAATAGTCTTATGTTACTACTTTGAAACATGAAATTCTATACTATTTATTTATTTATTTATTTATTATTTATTATTTATTTATTTTTGGTTTCTTGAGATAGGGTTTCACTGTAGGTTTAGAGCCTGTCCTGGAACTAGCTCTTTTAGACTAGGCTAGCCTAAAATTCACAGAGATCCACCTGTCTCTGCCTCCCAAATGCTGGGATTAAAGGCATGCACCACCACCACCTGACTGAAATTCTTTATTGTTAATAACAACCATCCCAACGTGAACAGAATTCTCAAACTTACTCTGCCCTTATTATTATTTGGTACCTATTACCTGACTCCTTATTTTTCTACCATTCTCTATGTTATCACCAAAACTTTGTGGCTACCATTTTACTCTCAACTTCTATAAGAACAGTTGTTTTAGATTTGACATATGTAATCATGCAGTTAGTACTTTATAAAATTTTCTTTATGAATTATAAAAATTTCAATTTTCCTATGTTCCAAATTCCTATGTAAATTAAAACTGAGCCCAATAGCACAAGAGTGTCTATAATAAAGCCATATGATCACATGCAAATGGCCATTATATTTCAAAATTATTGTTTAATTTTATTCTATAAAAATAATAAAGTGACACTAGTGGGCATGCAATTAATTAATGGTACATTGCAATCAGTTGGTATTTCAATTAAGACATCTAGAACAAGAGTACTAACAAGTATTTATCTAAATTAAATTAATGATAATATGTCAAATACTTATTTATTGGGAATTTTCTATTGGGCCCAATATCTGAGTTTTGCCTCAGAAACATAAGTCTAAAGCTCTAGGAAAGTATCCACCACCAAAAACAAAACAGAGATAGTTTAAAAATGTAAAAATGTTTTTTAGAAATGAAGCTGTAATCTTCTGACAAGAAATTTTGTAGGTTTTTAAGAAAGTATTATAATATGAGATAGCACTTAATGAAAATATATTAAGAACATGGTACAAATATTAAAAAAGAAAATATCACACAATTTGAAAACAGCCTCTGTTTTCAGAAAACACAATTTCATGTGTTTTTATATAACCTATAAACAAAATACACTTCAATGTACAAGATAATACTTTAATACACTATTATTAAAGTGAGAATCCAGTACTGTTTTATAAATAATGTTAAATTCCATCATTAAAAGTCTTAACACATCATTTAAGATAATAAAATCAGCTAAAGTTAAAAAAACTAGGTTAAAAAAACTAAAACAATTAATGATAGAGCATTACAGAGTTTTTTTCTCACTTACAGAAATTCCATTATGGGACCACACAGGTCTTCAGGACAGCATTTAGTGTTAAATACTGTCCTAAATGAATAAGTCTTCCATGTCAACAGATAAATCACAATATTCTTCATCATATACCAATTTTGCATTCATTCAACTCAAATTCCGCTATGCAAAACAAGCTTTGTTCACAAAACAACCCCAAAAGAGACATTGAAGTTTACTATTTTTGTGTCCAGAAAGAAATTTCTGTGAATAGCCATGTTGGCCATTATGCCACTATATGCTTATAATTAGTTATCAATGAATGTTGTCTTTATTACGTATTGCAAGACATGATTGGGACAGTTTTTATGTATGTTACATGTTATATAATATTCATCTACAAAGGTATTATTTACTAATGGTTTAAACAAAAACTAAAATATACATAGTTGTATAAATAATAGTTTATTTGCAGGTTCTGAAAGGTATTAAACTTAAACAGTTAAATATTATCAGAAAATTACAAGAACTTATAAGTGATTTGCATGATTTGAGCATTAATAGGAAAAAACTGACAAGTCATCACTGAAACACTAATTACACATTGTATAGTTAGCCAGAAGCAGCTTACCAATAGAAAAATAAAGATAATATTACCAAAAGTTATCTTGACCTAAGCAATCCTACAACTAAAACTCTCTTCTCAAGTGAGCTTTACTTTCTCAAAATGATAGTTAAAAGTAACTAGAACAATACATTTCAGTGAAATATATCCAGAGACCTATATTTCTGGCTCAATATTATAAGATAAAAATAATTTTCATATCATCATTATAACTTGATCTTTGTTTTTACTTTTAAGATTAATGTAGTGGCATTTCATTTGTATTTTAATAAACAAAGCTTGCCGGAAGAACAAAGAGTAAAACAGTCCCACTGGTCAGTCTTATAGACCAGGCAGTGGTAACACATGCTTTTATTCCCAGTAGCCACCCTGGTTGCCTAGCATCGGGCAGTGCAAGCCATTAATCCCAGTGGTGCACACCTTTAATCCCAACCATAGAGAGGATTGGAAAACTGGAGGAGATATCTCTTAGTCTCAGTCTCATTCTGAGATTCCTGAAGGCAAGATTACCATTTGTGGACTGAGGTCGAGATAAGAGCCAGTGGCTGGCTGCATTGCTATTCTGGTCTTCAGGTTGAACCCCAATATCTATCTCTGAACTTTTATTAATCATTTCACAGACCAAGATGAATATTTTTGATGTGGGATTCCACTCTGTATGCTGTGACTGTTTGGGGCCTATAGCAAAGCTACAGGGGACTAGAATTAGGCAGAGAAAACTGAACTGAATGCTTAGAGAAAGGAGGCAGAGTGAGAAAAAAGCCATGTAGCCCCACTGGAGACAAACACTGGAACTTTAGTTGGTAAGCCACAGTTACATGGCAATACACAGATTAATATAAATAGATTAAATTAATATGTAAGAGTTAGCCAATAGGAAGTGAGAGTTAATGGGCCAAGCAGTGTTTTAAGTAATATAGTTTCTGTGTGATTTTTGGAGGGCTAAGCAGCCAGGAACCTCTCTCCCTCCAACAAATTGGCTCCAATGTGGTTGACTAAAATCTACTTAAAACCTGACAGGGCTTGAAAAGGAATTCTAGACACAAAAACACAGAATTTAACAGTTTCTTGCTGTTTGCTGGTGGCATGCCACAATTCCTTTAAGAGAGATTTTCCTGACTCAGCAGCAGCAGAAAAAAATGCCATGCTGTTTTGAAACAGTGGCTTTCTGGGCCGTGCTGCCAGTGTGACCTCTGGCTCTTTCAGGTGACCAAGCATTTGAATGAGGTTTGTGAGCAATGTGCTATGGCTTGCTTGGTGGCAACAACACCAGCTCTTTGCCTAGAGATGAGGCAGTGCGAATGGCTCTCGGAAGCAGCAAGCAGTACCTCCATGAGAGTTATAAAAAGAAATAAATTGTTAAAAAATAAAACAAAGTCTTTAAAGTAACAGAGTACAGACAGTCATATATTAAAAGGAGTAAAGAAAAATAAGCCAGGGAAAGATTGAAAATTCACAGAACGTCTGGATTATGTATATTATTGTGTTTTCTTTGAATTTTTTTTACTATGAAGGAGCTGTACAGAGAGACATTTTATTTTATAGATTGCTAAGCTAAATCAACATATATATATATATATATATATATATATATATATATATATATATTAAAGGTATATTGATTTCAAAATATGGATCTTAGAATATGTTGCTTTGGAAAAGAGGTTCTTCTTTTGTTTCCACAGAAGATGAGAACCTGTGGATTGCTTCCACACTAATATGGTTTGATGGACCAAGACCCACTGAAAGTTTGCTGTCAACACCCCCCAAAAATTATTTCACCCATCTACTCACTGAGATGAACCTAGCACTGTGAAACACTTGATTAACAGCACCCCAATCAACAGGACGTAGTCTAGAAAACTATGCCCATATTCCTAAATATCGTTTAAAATGTTTGTTACGTTTTAAGGAGTATATACTATAGAGATTTGTATTGGTATGGATCTTGGTTTATTGATAAAAATTTAAGGTCAATTTTGTTATACTTTGTATATGTATTTCTACTCTTGATTAAAGTATTGTGTTTGTGAAGCTCATTTAAAAAGTAATGTAAAATTAAGAAATATAGGTTAATAATCATCTATAATAGCCAAGTTTATAGTTATGTTAGTTTGATTTTCTAGATGTACAGAGATGCACTTCAGATTGATAGACATTCTTCAGACCTTTCAAAGTCTAGGCCTTTAAATATGGCCTTTAAAATGTTTTAATAACTTAGGACTTTACATGACAATGTGACCCATCTGCTCCTGGGAGTACCAATCTACTTCAAGAGAAAGATGGGCATTGAAGAGGACCCTTATGGAGTTGCTTAGCCATTTGGGCTAAAAACTACTCTTTCCTGGACTGCTTGATGAAATGGACATGTAGGATCCACAGAGAAATAACTGCTGAACTTATGTAAAGATAAGATGATCGATCCTTCAGGGTTCCTGCTTCATAAATGAGTCTGCAAAACATTCTGCAGGACACAGAAGAAAGTGACTGGCAAACTGCCAATATAGGAAGAGCTATCTTTGAAATTTCATGCTTCAGAGGAAAGTCTGCTGGAAACTATGGGCCTGTATGCCCCAATGGTACAGAAGAACTTTGGGTTACTGTCCAGGCAGTGAGATGTCTCTGTCAATTCTAAGGTTTTGGAAGTTGCTTACAATGAACTTATTGTTTACTTAGGTAATATTATATCCTTCTGGAATCTTTAATGGGGTTGAATAATTTATAGTTATAGTTTTCCTTATTTATGATAAAAGATAAAGTAGATATAAATATTGTAACTGTAATTCTTGCTTGATACCTGTTTTGTTTATGTAATTTTACTATGTAAAAGTTAAAAACATTTTTATTTAAACAGAAAAGAAGAGGTGATGTGGGATTCCCCTCTGTATGCTGTAAATATCATGGTTAATAAAGAAACTACTTTGGGCTGATATCAGAGCTATAAGGGAACATAGCTAGGTGGGGAAAAATAAACTGAATGCTGAGAGAAAGGAGACAGAGTGAGAGAGAAGTCATGTAACCCCACTAGAGACAGATGCTGGAACTTTAGCCAGTAAGCCACAGCCATGTGGTGATACACAGATTAATAGAAATGGGATAAATTACTATGTAAGAGTTAGCCAATACGAAGCTAGAGCTAATGGACCAAACAGTGTTTTAAATATATACGTTTGTGTGATTATTTCAGACTGAGTAGCTAGGAACTAACAAGCATCTCCCCTCAACATATTTTATTGTTAAAGTTATTACTGGAATGCTATGAATTTAGCAATTCAGTGGGACTTAATTGTTACCAACTTCCATATTCCAAATGTTTGACACACCTATTAGAATTTCCTCTAAATTTTTCCAATAATGTATTCAACAATTCTACAAGTATAAATAGATTTAAAAAGTGACTTACTTTTATAACCAGTAATCACTTTTTAATTTCTTTCTTTTTTTGTTTTTTCGAGATAGGCTTTTTCTGTAGCTTTGGAGCCTGTCCTGGAACTAAGTCTTGTAGACCAGGCTGGCCTTGAACTCACAGAGATCCACCTGCCTCTGCCTCCTGAGTGCTGGAATTAAAGGCATGCACCACCACCTCCCAGCTTATTTTTTAAATTTTTACAATAGCTGTAATCATTTTCCCTTTTATTTAAAAGATGCAGTTCAGTAAGTTGGCATTAAATCTTGATTAATTTTCTCTACACTGCTTATTCTATATTACACAGCAATTAATTAACTAGACTGAATCTGGTCATGCCATTGCAGGCCTACTGCCATTTCTTTGACTTCTTCTTATGATGTATGAAGAATAAGACATATTACCCTCACTATAATAAACTTCTTCCTCCACAACAACATCCTGTAGTTTTACCTACTCTCCTCTGAAGAGAAAATAGATGAGAAGTACTAACACATTGTACTGCCTTGAACAGATATTTTTTAACTAGGTTTCCAGTGGTCAGATAAAGTTCTTGCCACTTCAAAGGCTGCATATCTAGTCATGACTGATTACTACTTGAAGAAACAACAACAATGTGATAATGGCATTATCAGATATCTCCAACATATCTATAGGCATTCTTCAGGCATATACAAGGTTTAAGTGGAAAAATGTTCTGTGTCTGTACTATAGCTTAGTATATGTAGGTATCATTCTAATATCAAAGAAGAATTTAAAATATTCATTTTAAAGATTATAACCTTTTCAAGTTGACGGTTCAGGGACTTAAAACTTTACAGATGGAATTGACTTGAGATACTCTTAGTTTTAATTAAATCTTCATATTTATTAACATTATTTATTCAAACCAATTTAATTATAAACTCTGTATCCTTTTAAGAATGTTTTTTAATAGGAAAGAAAGTTATAATCCTAAAATATTCTTAACTCATACTCTAACTTCTCCTTAGGATCTCAAGAGATTTAATGTGTCAGTATAACTCTCATAAAAGTCCCGGCTACAGGATTTTTCTTATTATGTTACCATATAATTACTTCATGTCAAGGGTCTTCAATCACTTGTAACATTCTTTAGGATCATAGATGGAGGCTCCACAGATTCAGCACATTTTTGGATTGTGGTGAGACTTAATATAGGAAGGGACTTCATTAACTGATACAAAGCAGTTAATAGGACATGCAGAGGATTTGGTGATTTGGCTTGATATCATTCCAAATCAATGTTAAAGTTTAGAATTTAGAGTCTTTTTAAGAGGAACTAAATTAGAGAAAAATATTTTTTTTAATGTTTTCTTTTCTGTTATATATTTGATTGATTTTAAGAGTCCTTATTTAAGCCAGGTATGCACTACTTAATAAGAAGATTCAATTTTGTTTATGAACAACATTATTGTATTTATAAAAACTCTGAAGGAATATGTAGGAAAAATATAATTAAACAATATATTAGAAAATTAAATATTAAACTGTGTTCTAAGATGTTCTAAATAAAAATAAATCAATGTAGAAACAAAAGAAATATACATACTGAAAAAATAAAGTAGATATTAGTTCTGAAATTTATGCAAACTAAAATTCTAGTTTTATTCTAGTATTCTATAGTAATTTCTAGCACCTGAACAAAGACACTCTTACATTTTGAAATCAATATGAAGATCGAGGAGAATACTATGTTACTTATGGCAGACAAATTATATGTATATAAAACTGAACAGTTTCTTGTTAACACATTACAAATTGAAATTTTGGTATGGTAGTGATTCCATTTTATTAAAGTTGCTAAAAGGCATATGTGGCTCCAGGCTAACATAAGAAAAAGTTCCACCTTGCTGAGTTAGCCTAGAATTAACCAAGGAAAAGTTGAGTTCTCAGAAATATTTTTGAATTGTCACCATTTGTTAAAACATTTTAGCATGTATTGAGAATTGCAGTTGGTACAGTTAAATAGAAGAATGCTACTTAGTGTAGCAAAATTTTGAAAATATTCAAATGACTATTCTCTAGAGTATGTTAAAATATTAATTTTAAAAACAATATTTTTATATTGAATTATTTACTATATATTTTTAAACTTTAGATGTAGCCACAATTTATTAGACATTGTTAAACAAATGAGAGATGAATGATCACACTGTTATAATATGTGTTAAACATGTAGAAAAACTGTATTATTCAATGAGAAGTAAAATGAAATGATTCGTGTAAAAGAAAAACGAGTCCTAGAAACATAATCAAACTTTGTTTTTAACTAAGTATATGAATGTGTAAAATGACACATGATTTAAGTATACAATAATTTGAAATTTCAAAAGAAATCATTACATAAAAAATGAATACTTTTATACACCAGACCTTCTACATGACTTCAATAAGCAACTGAACCTGAATTCTTTGACTATATATACAAATTGTACATTTTCTTAACATTTGCAATAAAAGTAAGGAATATATATGTATTTGAGTTTAGTCTTTAAAGCTTTGGTTTTTGGAAAGTAATTCAGGCCATCACATTCATTTCTGGAATCTGATTTCAGTGTAGAAAATTTAGACATGTTATTCCTTTCCAAATGAATTAAAGTACATATTTGTGTAACTACTTTTGAATGCATTTGCAAAGAATTATTCAAAGTGTTTATTCAGATGAATTATAATGCCAATACAAAAAGCCAAGTTTTTGATCCAGTCTTTTCTTGTGAGCTGAGAAATGGATTTTCTCTGAAAGGATATTAACAAGTTGGTATCTTTCATCCTTTGAAACATCTTTGGTGTGCCATGCCAGCAGTGTCATCTGACTTCCCTATGGCACACCAACCTTCAGCATGGGCCAAACAAAACCTTTGAATACACTCTTGCTTAAGTGAAATATTATTTAATTTGTGATGGGAACAATATGATGACATTTTCTAGTTTTAATATTTTACCTCCAACTTCTGAAATTGTTCATGGCAAATAATAGAATGGAGTGACCTATGTTCAAAACTGTGCCATAATTTGTTTTTTTTCCAAACCAACCTCAAAAGCAGTAATGTAGAGCAACCATCTGTGACAGTTGTTCTTCATAAGTTTGCTGTTCTTTATCAACTATTCAAGACATTTCTGAAGCAATAAAAATGATTTGTTTTCTTATACTCAAGAGAATCACTGGTTCAGTTGGTTCTCCAATCATATTGTTATGGCCTGAGTGACTTTACTCCCTGTCACGTGTTGAAGCTATAAGCATTAGAACCTCAGCATCTGGGCTGTTTTAGGAACATGGTTTATATAGATGTAATTAGTTAAACTGAAATATTACCTACAATATGACTGCTGATTTTAGAAGATAGAAAACATGAACAGATACTGGTACTCACTGACAGCTATATTTAGAGACAAACTAAGTGGACCCATCCAGAAAATGCTAAAGTTAAGAGAGATATTAGAAATAGGTCGTTCCATAGGTCCTTCACAAAAAAAAAAAAATGACTCCCTGATACAAACCTATTATCTTGGACACTTATGTAAAGAAACCTGTTATAGCAGTCCTGGCAAGCTAATATTCATGCCAGGTACTTATTAACATCATTTGAAAAATTATATAAAATGAAATAATGAAAATAAGAAGTACAAAAATTATGTTTTCCACTTAATTTTCTGAGTTGGTTGTATATGGAATATGAAGTCCTGAAGAGTTATTAGATTATACTTGGAAATGTTTTCTATATTTAAAAATATAATCTTTGCAGGACTAGAAGTAAAATATTTTTAAGATTTTAAAAATATGTTGTCAAGTTTATACTTTCAGCTTTTAATTTTACATCACAAGATAGCTATTATTTCCATTTTATGTCAAATAATATGGCTGAAATTGTGATTATCTTTGAATTTTATTGATGGTTTTAAACATGCACTTATGATCAAGTGTCGAGTTTTGCTATATGTTTGCTTTCCTCAATGATGTTTTCAGTAATGGTATACTATACATATTAAAGATGCAAGAATGTTACAGATTTCTATGGTTAAATAATTTCTACAATTTCTCTTTAACATGTGATCATTTGGACTATTTGATAGCCATATATAGATTTTAAGTTTTATTGATTTATAATTAAGAAAAAACATTCAGAAATGACCAAGAATATCCAGCTTAGTGTTGAAAACCAGCAGGATATGATGAACCTACAGAGTTTATATCTTGCACCAAATAAGAATAAAGTGTTGAAATCCACTGATTTACTCTTATCACGTAGGCACATCTAATTAGAGCCTTTAATGTCCAGCCCCAAGGCCCTCTCAGGGTTCAGATGGGATGCAACCGCAAATAAAAGAGTTTAGGATTTCTGAAGGCAAATGAACTCTCTCACTATGTACTTTTCCAAATCAGCCTCTTTATTCTTCCACCATTCTGCAATGTTTCCAGTTTATATAAATAGACACACACACACACACACACACACACACACACACAATCAGCAACTCTCTGGTTATAGCAAGGTTCAAGGCTTGAATATTTCAGGGTCATAAAACAGATAAGAGCTACTCAAAGCAAAACTGTTAGCTTACTTTATGACTCAAGAGATGTATGACATGTAGAACACCCAGGCAAAACTAAGAAGTGAAAAGGTCAATTTAAGGGGCTTTAAATTTTAACAAGGAAAAGAGGGAGTTAATGTATCATACCAAATTCCTAAGTGTGATTAATTAGTCTAGATGTTTATGATCAATAAATGTAAAAGAGGGGAGAAAAACAGCAACTGGTACTCCCTCAGCTCACCAGAGCTGTGGCACCTGTTGACAGCATCAGGATAGCCATGACAACTGGCATAAACTGTGGAAGGAGACATGTGGAGCCTGGACCACATTAACATTTTTGCCAAATGTTAGCTGGTTAAAGGGGGTCTCTCAGATCTAAGAATTACATCTTCCAGCCTAAGAGGTTAGAACAAAAGGGAATCTATAGTTATATAAGACAAAACTCAGGGCCTGACATATTCCAGATGCTCAATCAAATGGTGTTGTTTGTTCTTATGATCCTCATATGAAAAGGATTACCTTCCTCCAGAGATGGTCAAGTGATCAATAGCCTTTTCTTGTATATCTCAGGGTTAAGACACAAACAGTAATTTTCTAGACTAAGATCTTGTATCTTAGTCTTGCCTCTTACTAAGGTAAGAATGATGTAAGGTATTAATAGCCTGTTAAGGTTTGAGCAATGTTAACTGAGGTTGCACTTTCCCATAGTGGCTACAGGTGAATTCAGGAAGCCCAGTCCTCCTTATCTGTGAAGGTTGTGAATCAGCAAAGTATCCTTCTTTGCAGATTAAATCATTTTTTTACAAAAAAGACTGAAAAATATCCAAAAACTCACTTATGAAACCTCTAGAACCATTGAACACCTTTAGTAAAGTGGTAGGATAAATATTTACACACACACACAGACACACACACACACACACACAGACACACACACAAGCAAAACAAACCAACAAAACCCAGTCGCTTTCCTATATGTCAATGGCAAACTTAGTAAGAAATAAATAAGAACTATACCTTTCATAATAATGTCAGAAAAAAACTAAAAAATAATCTAAGAGAAACTGTAACTCAATAAGTTCAAGATTGCTATAATATTAAAAATTATTTAAGACAGTGGTCCTCAACCTTTCTGTCATGACCCTTTTGGGGGTAAAACAGCCATTTCTCGGGAGTCACCTAAGACCATGGGAAAACACAGATAATTACATTGCAATTCATAACACTAGGAAAATTACAGTTAGCAATGAAGTAGCAATTTATTTGGGTGTCCCCACCACATAAGAAACTCTATAAAGGGTCATAGCATCAAGACAGTTTATAACCACTGCTTTAATACATTGAATAAAGAAAAAAATAAGGAAAGTATGAGATGGAAAGATCTCCCACGATCATGAAATGATAGGATTGATATAGTAAAAATGACCATCCTACAGAAAACAATCTATACTTCAATGAAACTTCATTAAAATTACAAAATAAACCTTCACAGAAATTGAAAAAAAATCTTCAATTTTATTGGACCTGGGGGGAGTTGGGAGGACCTTGGTCTTAGCATAGAGAACCCTGATGGCTCCTTGGCCTTGAGAGGGAGGGAGGGGAGGTATAGGTGGAGGGGAGGGGAGGGAAGGGGGAAAAGGAGGGGAGGGAAGGGGGAGGAGGAGGGGAGGAGATGGAAATTTTTAAATATAAAAAAATAAACCATGGGAAAAAAAAGAATTTAGAGTATTTTTAAAAATCCTGAATAAAAAAAGAGCTTGAAACACCAAATTTTAAATTCCCCAGTGCCTTTGACCTCCCATATTTCGGTATTTCTAGTACCTTTCCCAAGTAATGCTGTCTTTCCTCATAACTCTATTGTGATTATTTTCAATTGTGTTCCTATAATTTTGGTCAATAGTAGGGCATGCAACTGCCATGTAGCGAGTGTTGAGGTCAGGAGGAAACAAATTAGAGGTGATTTTCTCCTTCCATCTTCTTGTGGAGTTCAGGAATCGGCTCAGGTTATGAAGTGTGTCAATAAACGGTCCTTCTACCTTCTGAGGCATTGTTGGCCTAGATGTTGGACTATTCATTCTATTGCACTAATCTGTAACATTACTAGTTATCCAAATAAGGGTTTTATTGTATTTACACTTATGTTTGCTTGCACAGTTTGTCTTTTGAAGACAGGTACATGAGTGCCAGGGACTATAAGTGGCCATAGAGAGACAACCTCAGGCATTGATTTTCACTTTCTGCCACGTTGGAAACAGTGTTCCTTTGTCATTTGTTTCTGTGTGCAATAAACTATCTGGCCCACAAATGCCCAGGGCTTCTCTGGCTTGGCCTTCCAACTTGCTGTAGGAGCACAGAATTACAGATGTACACAAGAATGGTTGGCTTATTTTAGCTCAGGAATCCCAAACTCAAGTCCTCACAGCTGTGTCACAAATCCTTGGCCATTGAGGAATCTACTTAGCTATGAAAATTAAGGTTTTTACCTGTAAAAACTAAATTATTTTATTTATATGTAATAACTTATTATTATATGACATAATGAATAATATAGTTATATATAATATAAAATAACTTATTAGAAGGTACTATATAATTTAATTTATACTTAATAAATAATATTTTAGTATATGGTATTATACAATATAATACATTATAACGCATAATGCTTTATAATAAGGCATTATTACAAATAATACATTAATAAAAATAAAGTACAAATATATAACATATTTATATGATTATATGATAACTTTTATATATATATGATAACTTTTTATATGTATCTTATAAAATAAATATGATATTGTAAAATATTATATATACTTTATTATTATGTTATACAATAATAAGATCTTATATATTATACATGAAACAATAATAAGGTATTTATGTCTTATAATTGCTGTAGAACAATGGTTTTGTAGCCTGTAATGATCTGTCACTTGTATTGGTTTAATTAAACACTGATTAGCAAGTAGCTAGGCAAGAGGTATAGGTGGGACAACTGGAATAGGAGAATTTGGGGAAGAGAAAAGGCTAATTCTGCAGTTGTCACTCAAATGCAGAGGACTCAAGATGAGAATGCCTCACCAATATAAGGTACCAAGCCACGTGGCTAACACAGACAAGCATTATTGGTTAATGTGATGCAAGAGTTAATTCATAAGCAGTCTGAGCTAATAGGCCAAAAAGTTTATAATTAATGTAATTTTCTGTGTCTTTCTTTGTTACTAAATGGCTATGGGACTAGGCAGGACAGAAACCTCAGCCTATATATAAGATGGTATTGAATAAATATATTTATAATTATATTATATAATATTGTCATATAATATATTATCAAATTTCAATTGTACAGTTTATATGAATAGTAATTCATCATTTAATTATGCATATTAATATGTAATAAATACATTTATATATTATATACAATTTACAATATACAATTTTATCACCTTGTTATTGCTCTATACTTGTTTCTTTGAAAATTACTTTTATTTTTATGTGTATGGATGATTTTCTTGCATATATCTGTGAATTACATTGTCCAATGACTTTGGAGGACAACAAAGTGTGTTAGAATCCCATGGAACTGGATATACAGCCTCAAATAGCCATACTGTGCATGTGAGTATAGCAGAATATCATTAAGAATCATTTTATTGATTCTTTAATTTTTCAGACCACTTGTTTTTGGTCAAGGTCCCTGAATTATTTAGTCTCCAATTAGCTCTGAAACCATGTAAAAAATAGCTCTAAATGCACTCAGAATTTTTTTCTGTATTTACTTTTATGCAAGTATACAAAACAATTAAAGAAAAATAATCATGCACTTTAAATAGAGCAAGAATGTCATGAAAAAGGTTGGAGGAAGTAATGGGAAGGGAGACATTATATAATTACATTTTAATAAAAACTTCCTTCTCAATGGATAGTAGACATAGAAATGGAAAACAGTGTTAAATAAATACGGATTTAAACATGGTATCGTTGTTTATACCCATATTTCCTGCATCCTGAAACTGAGACAAAAAATAACTACAAATTACATTACTTTGGGGCATGGACTAGTTACAGATATTCTCATAAGTATAATAAAGAAAATAAAAAAATCTCCCATCATGTCAGAGTAGATACTCTAGGAAATTTCAAAGTTAGAGGTTCTTTATCTGGCTTCTGCTTCCTGAAACTCACCAGTGTTCTTGTTGGGGCTGATTTAGGAACCAACACACCAATGTACCAAGGTGCTGTGTCACTGAGAATTAGTGGCATGTTATGGGAACATTATATTTAAGATTCTAAATTATATTATTTGATAAATATGATATAAAAAGAATGAAAAATTCCCATTAGGAGGCTCAAATGTGATATAAAGATTTATAAAAAATGTTTACCTCTAGTCATGGGTAAAGCTGTAATGAATAAATAAGTGGTATGTGCTATATTCATGCTGAGAAACAAACACTGTTCAGTTCAATGTATAGTAGATTAAAAAGCCATTCACATGTTTTATAAGTAATATGTAGTTACTGGGTAAGGAACTATAACCATAGACATAATTTGGTATTGTGAATAAGTTGTAAAGAGGAATAAAATAAAGAAAATTGAACAATATAATGTATCAGAGAAGGTTATAATGTTCACATTCACTTACCAATGAAATCTACTTTATATTTTATGACTGCTATCATTCTCCTTCTCCCCACCTCTGTGTGTATGTGTGTACGTGTGTGTTTATGTATAAGTATGTATGTGCATGTGTATAGTATGTATGTATTTGTCTTTTTTCTTTTGGTCTCCATATTTTTATGTATGTATGCCTTCATATGTATTCATTTTCATTCATATGATAAGGAATGTATACTACATATTTTTTTTTTTTTTGGTTTCGAGACAGGGTTTCTCTGTAGCTATGGAGCCTGTCCTGGAACTAGCTCTTGTAGACCAGTCTGGTCTCAGACTCACAGAGATCTGCCTGCTTCTGCCTCCCGAGTGCTGGGATTAAAGGCTTGTGGCACCACCGCCCGGCTATACTACATAAATTTTAATGTCATAGTTCACCAAGATAAGATATATGACTGCATTTATGAGAAAATTTTAACAAAAATAATCGCTTAATGTCACAGCCTCAGAAAAAGTAGAAATCATTGCTAATGCTAACAACTCAAATGCTGTCCCTATTTAATTCTTCATCTCATATTGATACAAAAGTATTTAGAACTTCTTATACTTGAAAGCACATAGACACCATTATATCATCCTAGAAATAAAGCATGTTAGATTGTGTCAACTGTCCACATCATGGAAAACAGCATCATCTAATATATGCGAAAGTGTTATAGCAAATGCATTCTTGACTATTTTGAAGAATAAGCATCTTCAGTTTAACAAAAGCTAAAAACCCTTAAAAGTTTTTGTTCATAAAAATACAGCCCATGTTGAGACTACATGCCTCATTTTGAGAAAATAAAAAAGTCAAACTAAAAACTGTCTTGAAGATTCTTCACTGTGGGCTAGACCTCACTGGACCATATGATTGTATATTTACATAAAAAACTAGTCATTTACAGCATTAATAGCTATGGACCCTGAGTGCAATTAATCAAAGACTATAGAAGACATACTTATTAGTAAAATAGTGCCATGAGTGATATAGGGAAACTTATCATTCTGATTAGATTTGTGTCCTGTTTTACTCCTGCTACTTTAAATTCAGTAAAAAGGCTGGGACAGAGTCCCCAGGAGAAAGCTTTTGTTACTTTGGTAAATATGCATGATATGCCTAGCAAAGTACACACAAAATATTTATGTCTTTTTCTGTTGAAAAAAATTGTACAAGAAGTTTCTCTTTCATAGTAGTTATTGTTGATAATGAATCATAACTAGTCAAAGTGGTAAAAATAAGTTATTGTTGAATGCTTAGCCATAAATTTAATATCTCTATCACTCACTCTAAAGCTTAGGGAATATCAACGAAAAAATGAGTAGAAAGAACCAAAGAACAAGGATCTGGATATATGGCTCAGATGTTAAGAATACCAGTTGTTCCTGCTGAATATCCAAGTACAATTCACAGAATACACATGGCAGTCAAAAAACATTTATAACTCTAATTTGAGAGGATTTGACAACCTCTTCTGACCTCTGTGGGTACCAAATGTGCATGTGGTACATAAAAATACATTTGAGCAAAGCATCAAAACACATAAAATATATAAATCTGAAAATGATATAAAAATAAGGATGGATGAGAATGAAATAAAAAGAAAGTAGAACAGGGAAGTAGTATTAAAGGTTCCTTCTGGGCATGAAATTGCTAGTGCACAACTTAACTCATTGAAGATATTGATAAGCTACACAAGATCCTAACAAATCTGACTCCATGGAATTCAAATTTGGAGATGTTTGGGCCCCTTAAGCTTTACCACTCCTAAGGATTTGTAGGCTATTAGTGGTTAATGAGGCAGGGATGTTTCATCACCTTTATAGGTAACTCTAAAGAAACTCATTGCTGGAAAGATATATAAATATAGACATAGATATAGATATAGATGTAGATACAGATATGGATGGATGGATGGATGGATGGATGGATGGATGGATGGATGGATGGAGAGAGGGAGGGAGGAAGAGATCTGTCCATAGGAAATGTTGATATTACTCATTCTTCCATTTACATCTAGGCTGAAAGATATGCCATGATCTTTAAGCTTCAAAATTTAGATTAAAAGACTTTGGATCAAAAAGATAGAGTTGGAAAATATTGGCTGCCATTCAGTGAGAGTAACCACAGTTCATTCTAACCAACCCTCTTACCCTACCTAACATTAAGAGATAAAAGAGCTGAATTTTAAATGTGAATTTGTAGCAAGTTTACCACAGATTGTGTTCCATGGGGTTATAAGTTATTTATGCATAGAAAATAGTTGAAACATAATCTAAATTCTCCAGCCAGCCAGATTCTAAACAATATCTAAGAATCTAGACCAGATTGCCACTGTCAAGAAAAATTTAAACTTTTAAATGCTATATTCTGTAAGTGTTTGAAGTTTTTGAAGATTACTAACCATCTGAAATGTATCTCCACATATTTAGAAAACCTCACTATCATGACCATAAGTTTGACTATTATAGATGACTATTAATTTGTATTTTAACTATATATTAAAATTTTAAATATACTGTATAATTATAATACTTTAAACAAGATCATATATGTGTGTGTGACCTTAAATTTGTATCAATAAACCCAAATATATACCACTGTAAAATTTTTAAAGATAAACAGTTGTTTTTTGGATTTAAGTACATTTCTATCTTATATCCCCTTTTTTCTTTAGAGAGAGATTAACTATGACTGTTAATCATTTTTAACTAATCAGTTTTAAATGAATACAAACTAAACACTTATAAACAATATTTTGGGAATTTGGCAGTAGTTTTCTATACTACTTCCTGCTGAATGGGGGTACTGGTAATCTAATAAGAATCCTGACAAACTTTAGAATTATGGTCAGGTCTTGACTGGGGGATTTTGTATGGTTAGTCCATCTAAGCCAGGAGACTAGAAGCTGTTCTGTGTTCCCATTGTACATCTCCAGGAGGTCTTACTTGATCAGACCATATTAACCTGAAAGAACCTGAAAGAGATCCACAGTTTCTCATCTGCTGTGGAAATAAAAGTAGAACTACTTCTCCAAAGCAACATATCTTTTAAGTTCTATTTTACAAATACATTTCTTAACTTTTGTTTTAAAGTTAAGGCATTTTAAAAATATTTAGGTTGGTATATTTTGTCAGCATCTCTTTTAATTTCTTGTCTCTCGGTAGCTGTCCTTTGCTTTCCAGCAACCAAAAATTTAAAATCAACATAAAACTATATAGGATCTAAACTCCATGTGCATTTCCCATACTTATATGTCTTTTTTCTTTTCTATTACTTTAATGTCTCTTTAAAAACTTTGTTTTAATTTTTAAAACTATTTTTTTCTACAGCTGGTTACACCCATTTTTATTTCTCACAATCCTGTGTACATATTTTAAACACACTGTGACCCATTTAGAGGGAATTTTTCTCTGAAGCAGTGTTTATTATGTATCTGTAATCTTTTTCTAATCACTGCTTTAAACTGCTAAGCAGGCATGGCTAGAACTAAAGCAATGCCTGGCTTTTGGCTCTACCCCACTCAGCTTCCCATCTTGGAGGAGGTACCCAGGAGAGTAATGCTTGTCCCACAAATGCTGCCATCAGAGAGCAAGCAGCTGGCCCTGAAACCTTTTTGTTCAGTATGAATGAAAGCTAAATCTGCCACATAGCATGCTGCATGGCTTGGAGACCAGGCTACCATGACTGTGCACAGATGTGGAAATCATGTTATGCTAAAGCTTAAATGCTGTAAGATCTTTGTATCATGGCCCACATGAGAGAGGCAACTAGAAGTTGTTTTTGGTTCATTTTTATGTGTGCTTAGAATTTTTTTTTAAAACTTTTTAGGCCTTATGGATATTTGTGATTCTCCCATTTGGTATCAGGTGAAGGGACAACCCACAAAAGTATATTTTAAAATGTCTTAATGGGTGCAATGGAAAAATAAACTCACAAATATAAAACAAAGTAGGCACCACTGCTGGTCCAGTTGCCATCATCCTGTCCTTCTACTGAAGAGTGAAGAGGGCCAACCACAAGGGTTGCTCCTACTCCATTCACCAAAGAAAGAGAGTAACCCCTCCTCAATTTTATCTGGTCAGCTACTCAGAGAAAACTGCACCAATAGAGCCAGTCATCTTAAATGTTATTGGCTAAATGAATGAAACTCTCACAACATTTCCCTTTTTTCCTAAATAAGAAGGTTCTAATCCTAACATAACACTATACACAATGTGATAAAGGAAAGAGTCACTTGTGGGTTCCCAGCCACCTAGCTAGCTTAGCCCCAAAATAATCACACAGAAATTGTATTGTTTAAATCACTGTTTGGCGCATTAGCTCTAGCTTCTTATTGATGAACTCTTACATATTAATTTAGCCCATCTTTAAATTCCCACATGACAGTGTCTTATTGGCAAATTTTAGGCATGTCTGATTCTGGGGCAGCTGCATGGCATATCTCTGGCTCCGCCTTTTTTTTTCCTGATTCAGACTAGCTTTCACTGACTACCAAAATTCTGCCTTGCTATAGGCCCAAAGCGGTTTCTTTATTCATTAATGGCAATCACAGCACACAGAAGGGACTACCACAGTCAACAATAAGAACAGCTATCATATAGTGTTCAAAAGAAAAATAATGTAGGCCCCACATTTGCCCTTTTGTCCGTGCGGTGTCCTTGGGCTACCAGGAATCCCTGATTCAGTGCTTTGGAGTTCCATCCAGACGGGTCAGTGTGTGCTATCCTGGGGCAAACTGCCCCAGAAGAGAGCACAGCCCCTCTCCTCCAGCTCCTGGTGCAGCGGTGTCTTTGTTACAGATGTGCCTGTCTCTCCTAAGCCTTCCCTAGTGTATTCAAGGTCCTTGGCACAGGAACAGTGTCCTGTTCCTGCATCAAGGCCAACCACCCAGATGGGAGAGAGGCAGCCCTCCAGGCAGGTCTGAAGATTCCCGCAAGGGAGTGCGGGCAACTTCACCTTGTGCTGCAAGGGTTACTGTGTGACACTCGACCCTGCCCAGCCCTCACATTCGCCCTTTTGTCTGCAGTGCCCTGGGGCTACCAGGAATCCCTGATTCAGTGCTGAGGAGTTCCATCCAATCAGGAACAGTTCCTGCTCCTGCACTGAGGAGATCCACCCCGAGTCAGTCACAGCAAAGATTGGACCAAGTCTCTCCTGGCTCCATTTGAAGGAAGAGGTGGGCAGGTGCCAAAGCAAGAATTCCTCCAACAACCTGAAAGGCAATATGACATCACCAGAATCCAGGCATCCCGAAACAACAAGAATTGAACACCCTACTCCAGAAGAAATAGAAGAAATTGACTTTAAACCATACTTTATGAAAATAATAGAATACCTTAAACAGGAGGTAAAAAACTGCCATAAAGAAATAGAGATGACAAACAAAAAGGTAGATGAAATGAATAAATTTCTCAAAGATACCCAAGAAAAACAAGAAAAGCAAGAAAAAGCAATCAAACAGGTAAGGGAAACCTGAAAAATGAAATGGAAGTAATGAAAAAAAAAAAAACACAATCCGAGGGAAGACTGAAAATGGAAATTCGGAGTAAATGAACAGAAAATAGAGACAAGTATTACCAACAGAATACAAGAGATGGAAGAAAGAATCTCAGACTCTGAAGATACTATAGAGGAAATAAACTCAAAGATTAAAGAACAAAACAAATCCAACAAATTATTAACACAAAACCTCCAGGAAATCTGGGACACCATGAAAAGACCAAACTTAAGAATAATTGGGGTAGAAGAAGGAGAAGAATTACAACTCAAAGGCCCAGAAAATGTATTCAACAAAATCATAGAAGAAAACTATCCCAACCTAAAAAAAGTATATTCCTATGAAGGTACAAAAAGCCTACAGAACATCAAATAGACTGGATCAAAAGAAAGCATTCCCATGCCATATAATAATCAAAACACAAAACATAAAGAATAATGAACAGATATTAAGAGCCACAAAAGAAAGAGGTCAAGTAACATATAAAGGGACACCTATCAGAATTATACCTGACTTCTCACTGGAAACCATGAAAGCCAGAAGGTCTTGGATAGATTACTACAGACACTAAGAGAACATAGATGCAAGCCCAAACTACTATACCCAGCAAAGCTTGCATTAACCATTGATGGAGAAAACAAGATATTCCAGGACAAAAACAGATTTAAACAATACATAGCCACAAATCCAGCCTTACAGAAAGTAATAGAATGAAATTCACAAACAAAGGAGTCCAACAATATCCACAATAACTCAGACATCTAGTGACCCTTCACCAGCACAACTAGAAGAAGGGAAAAACACAAACTCTACTATCAAAAAAATGACGGGAGTTAATAACCACTGGTCATTAATATCACTTAATATCAATGGACTCAACTCATCTATAAAAAGGCACAGGCTAAGAGATTGGATACGAAAACAGGATCCAACATTCTGCTGTTTACAAGAAACACACCTCAACCACAAAGACAGACATCTACTCAGAGTAAAGGGTTGGGAAAAAATTTATCAAGCAAATGGACCTAAGAAACAAGCCGGTGTGTTCTAACAGAGATGACTTCAAACTAAAATAATCAGAAGAGATGGAGAGGGACATTTTATACTCATAACAGGAAAAATTCATCAGGATGAAGTGTCAGTCCTGAATATCTATGCCCCTAATATAAAAGTACCCACTTATGTAAAAGAAACATTACTAGAACTCAAGACAGACATCAAACCACACACAATAATAGTAGGGAGAATTCAACACTTCTCTTTCACCAATGGACAGGTCAATCAGACAGAAACCGAACAGAGAAATAAGAGACTTAATGGAGGTAATGAATCAAATGGACTTAACAGACATTCATAGAACATTTCACCCAAATAGGAAAGAATATACCTTCTTCTCTGTAGCTCATGAAACCTTCTCAAAAATTGAACACATACTCAGTAACAAAGCAAACTTCTACAGATACAAAAAAAATATTAGTAACCACCTGTGTCTTATCAGATCACCATGGATTAAAGTTAGAATTCAACAACAATGCTACCCCCAGAAAGCCTACAAACTCATGGAAACTTAACAGTCAACTTCTGAATCACTCCTGGGTCAAGGAAGAAATAAACAAAGAAATTAAAGTCTTCCTTGAATTTAATGAAAATAAAGACACAATATACTCAAACTTATGGGACACTATGAAAGCAGTGCTAAGAGGAAAGTTCATAGCCCTAAGTGCCAACTTAAAGAAAATGGAGAAAGCACACATTGGAGACTTAACAGCACACCTGAAAGCTCTAGAAAAAAGAAGCAGATTCATCCAGGAGGAGTAGAAGACTGGAAACAATCAAACTGAGGGCAGAAATCAACAAAATAGAAACACAGAAAACAATCCGAAGAATCAATGAAACAAAAAGCTGTTTCTTGGAGAAAATCAACAAGATTGACAAACCCGTAGCCAAACTACTCAAACGGCAGAGAAAGAACACGCAAATTAATAAGATCAGAAATGAAAAAGGGGACATAACCACAGACACAGAGGAAATTCAGAGAAGCATTAGATCTTACTACAAAAGCCTGTATGCCACAAAACTGGAAAATGTAAAATAAATGGACACTTTTTTAGATAAGTACTATATACCAAAGTTAAACCAGGACCAGGTGAACAATCGAAATGGACCTGCTAGCCGCGAAGAATTAGAAACTGTTATCAAAAACCTTCCCACCAAAAAGAGCCCGGGACCACATGGTTTAAATGCAGAATTCTACCGGAACTTCCAAGAAGACCTAATACCTATACTACTTAATGTATTTCACAATATAGAAACAGAAGAGTCATTGCCAAATAACTTCTATGAAGCTACAGTTACCCTGATACCTAAACCACACAAAGACTCAACCAAGAAAGGCAATTACAGGCCAATATCAGTCATGAACATTGATGCAAAAATTCTCAATAAAATACTGGCAAACCGAATCCAAGAACACATTAGAAAAATTATCCACTACGATCAAGTAGGCTTCATCCCAGAGATGCAGGGCTGGTTCAACATATGAAAATCTATTAATGTAATCCATCATCTAAATAAACTGAAGGATAAAAACCATATGATCATCTCATTAGATGCTGAAAAAGCATTTGACAAAATTCAACACCCCTTTATGATAAAGGTCTTGGAGAGATTAGAGATACAAGGGTCATTCCGAAATATAATAAAGGCTATTTATAACAAACCGACAGCTAACATCAAATTAAACGGAGAGAAACTCAAGGCCATCCCACTAAATTCAGGAACACGACAAGGCTGTCCACTCTCTCCTTATCTCTTCAATATAGTGCTTGAAGTTCTAGCAATAGCAATAAGACAACATAAGGGGAATAAGGGGATTCAAATTGGAAAGGAAGAAGTTAAACTTTCGTTATTTGCAGATGATATGATAGTATACACAAGCGACCCCAAAAACTCCACCAAAGAACTCCTACAGCTGATAGACACCTTTAGTAATGTGGCAGGATACAAGATCAACACCAGAAAATCAGTTGCCCTCCTATACACAAAGGATAAGGAAGCAGAGAGGGAAATCAGAGAAGTATCACCTTTCACGATAGCCACAAATAGCATAAAATATCTTGGGGTAACTCTAACCAAGGAAGTGAAAGATTTATTTGACAAGAACTTTAAGTCTTTGAAGAAAGAAATTGAAGAGGATACCAGAAAATGGAATAATCTCCCTTGCTTGTGGATTGGGAAGATCAACATAGTAAAAATGGCAATTCTACCAAAGGCAATCTATAGATTCAATGCAATCCCCATCAAGGTCCCATAAAAATTCTTCACAGATATTGAGAGAATAATAACCAACTTTATATGGAAAAACAAGAAACCCAGGATAGCCAAAACAATCTTATACAATAAAGGAACTTCTGGAGGCATTACCATCCCTGACTTCAAACTCTACTACAGAGCTACAGTATTGAAAACAGCTTGGTATTGGCATAGAAACAGAGAAGTCAACCAATGGAATTGAATAGAAGACCCGGATTTTAACCCACAAACCTATGAACACCTGATTTTTGATAAAGGAGCTAAAAGTACACAATGGAAGAAAGAGGGCATCTTCAACAAATGGTGCTGGCATAATTGGATGTCAACCTGTAGAAGAATGAAAATAGATCCATATCTGTTACTATTCACAAAACTCAAGTCCAAATGGATTAAAGACCTCAATATCAATCTGAACTCACTGAACCTGATAGAAGAGAAAGTGGGAAGTACTCTACAACATATGGGCACAGGAGACCGCTTCGTACGTATAACCACAGTAGCACAGACATTAAGGGCAACGTTGAATAAATGGGACCTCCTGAAACTGAGAAGCCTTCTGTAAAGCAAAGGACACTGTCAGTAAGACAAAAAGCCAACCTACTGACTGGGAGAAGATCTTCACCAACCCTGCAACAGACAAAGTTCTGATCTTTAAAATATATAAAGAACTCAAGAAAGTAGATTTTAAAGTGCTAATTAACCCAATTTAAAAAATGGGGCTCTGAACTGAACAGAGAATTCTCAACAGAAGTTCAAATGGCCAAAAGACACTTAAGTTCATGCTCAGCCTCCTTAGCGATCAGGCAAATGCAAATCAAAACAACTTTGAGATACCATCTTATACCTGTCAGATTGGCTAAAATCAAAAACACCAATAATAGCCTTTGCTGGAGAGGTTGTGGAGTATCCTACCATATTACAAAAGCATTTGTTTAACTATGTTCATAGCAGCATTATTTGTAATAGCCAGAACCTGGAAACAACCTAGATGCCCTTCAGTGGAAGACTGGATGAAGAAAGTGTGGAACATATAAATATTAGAGAACTACTCTGCGGTAAAAAACAATGACATCTTGAATTTTGCATGTAACTGGATGGAAATAGAAAACACTATTCTGAGTGAGGCAACCCAGACACAAAAAATGAACATGGATGTACTCACTCATAATTGGTTTCTAGCCATAACTAAAGGACATTGAGCCTATTATTCGTGATTCTAGAGAAGCTAAACAAGAAGGTGAACCCAAAGAAAAACATATAGTTATCCTCCTCAATATTAGAAGAAGACAAGATTGCTGGACAAAAATTGGGGAACTTGAGGGTGGAATGATATGGGGCTAAGGGGAGATGGGGAGAGAAAAATGTGAAGGGGAGGATGGGGAGACCCTGGGGGAATGGGATGGTTGGGATAAAGGAAGGGTGGCCATGGGAACAAGGAAGTATATATCTTAATTAAGGGAGCCATTTTAGGGTTGTCAAGAGTCTTGACTCTAGAGGGGTGCCCAGGTGTCCAGGGAGATATCCCCAGCTAAGTCCTTGGGCAGCTGAGGAGAGGGAGCCTGAAATGGCCCCATCCTATAGCCATACTGATAAATATCTTGCATATCACCATAGAAGCTTCATCTGGCGATGGATGGCGATAGAGACAGAGCCCCACATTGGAGCACCGGACTGAGCTCCCAAGGTCCAAAGGAGGAGCAGAAGGAGGGAGAACATGAGCAAGGAAGTCAGGACCACGAGGAGTGCACCCACCCACTGAGATGGTGGGGCTGATCTAATGGGAGCTCACCAAGGCCAGCTGGACTGGGACTGAAAAAGCATGAGATAAAATCGGACTCCCAGAACATGGAGGACAATGAGGGCTGCTGAGAAGCCAAGGACAATGGCACTGGGTTTTGATGCTTCTGCATGTACTGGCTTTGGAGGGGCCTAGCCTGTGTGGACGCTCACCTTCCTAGACTCAGATGGAGGGGGGAGGACCCTGGACTTCCTGCAGTGCAGGGAACCCTTACTGCTCTTCGGGCTGGAGAGGGAGGCGGAGAAGGTTGGGGGGAGAGGGAGGGAAATGGGAGGCAAGGAGGAGGTGGAAATTTTTAATTAAAAAAAAGGAAAAAAAGAAAAATAATGTAATAACATAAACAAAAATAAAACTACAACTAAGAACATCATCAAGCAAGAAACACATTCTAAATATCCATACCAGTGGCAATTGGCAAATTACAGAGATTACTCCAATATTTGTCCTTTAATGAAGATTCTGTCTTATACCTGATATGCCCTTAGCAAGAAAATGAAAAGATTCTAACGATAATGAGCATGAGATTCTAAATCTCAGGGTCATGTGTTCATGATTCATGTTGGACACTACTGGTAGCCAGAGACTTTTCTATATCCTGCCCACTCTTGCAATCACTTATAAAATAATCACTCAGGGGTTTAATATTAATTATAGTTCCTTGGTCAAGAGCCCAAGCTTATTACTGACTAGCTCTTACATTTAAATTAACACATTTCTATTAATCTGTATTTTACCACAAGGCTCGTGAATTGCTGTCTCACATCTTGCTTCTCAGGTGGCAGTTAACATCTCTGTTGACTCTGCCTTCTTTCTCCCTGTATCTCTGCTTGGATTTTCTGCCTAGCTATGTTCTACCATGCCATAGGCCAAAGTAGTTTTATTAATCAATAAGTACAAATAGCATATATTCATAGCATACAGAAGAACATCCCACATCAGATAATAGACGTTGCTTTTGAGTTGTTGTAAGGGATTTCCAAGACTCTCATAATATATAGGCTGTGGTCATTGATCTTGGCTGTTCCCCACATGTGAAAAGGGAGTCCCAATTTTGGAAAAGAGTGTGTGTACTGAGCTGAAAATGTTCTTCTAGTGGACTAGTTTCCATGGTATTAGTAGATACCATGCAAGCTTACAAATTTGGAAAGGTACCAAGAGACTAGCTGTGATTCCTATCATTTACCACAACAACCAGCTTATGATGCTAACCCAAAGGGTGCAGTATTAGCACACCTACCTATCTTGGCAGTAAATGAGAGTTCTCATTGGATTTAAAACTCCCTCAAAAGAGTGAAATAATGCCTAGTAGTGGGAACCCAGCCAACTGCATAGGGATAGCAAAAGCAAGGATTATGAAAGAGAATCTATAATTGCCATTTCACTAAGCCAGCAGCAACCACAATTAAATTCTAATTGTTTTGTACTAATACCAACAGGTAAGAATACTCCTCACCCTACAACAAGGAAACATCTCTTTACAACAGATGTAAACCAGTACAGAAAACATTAACCAAACAAAATCAAGAATTCAAAGCTTAATCCCCATAGCTACAACTTCAATACACCTCTGACATGTAAGGGCCAGGGAACATTGTTGAAGGGAGACAAATAATTTTCAGAACCAGAACAGAGAGTTCCTTGTGAGAGTGTGTCCTCAAGCATTGGCAGAACAAAGTTTTACCAACACAACTGACTAAACATGAACTGGACAAGCATAAACAACAGATAGGTTAATGTAGACAGAAGAAAGCTCACAAGGCCTCTCATCAACACACTAAAGTAGAGGGATCTGAGTAATGCTGAAAGTCAAAGAAATTGTCTCTCGCAAGGAAGACCACAAAACACAGTTGTTTATCCATTATCAAATGATCAGTCCTGAAAATGTAAAATGCAAGGAAGATTAAGCAAACTGAGTAGGTTGTGTGTAGGAATACACACACACACACACACACATACACACATATGCACACACACACATATTTGTTACCTGTATGTGTGTGTGTGTGTGTAACAATAGTAGAGTTAATAAAAATGCCATAAATTTAAAAAAGGAAAAATGATATGATATGTTTTGGAGAGAGGAAAAGAAAGGAAAAATCATATAATTATACTGAAATCTCAAAAAATAAAGTAATTTAAAAATTCATGTATTATCTTGAAAGTCAAAAATAAAATTATGAAAAGTCTAATGAAAATTGTGTAAGGATGCACAAAATATCCCATTAATGATTTGTTTTCATTTCCTTCCTTATGCTGTTTTGAAGTATACAAGAAAAACATTATTGATATATTTAAAAATTAGAGAAAATATATATAACAGTAAGAGTACTAACAATAATTCTCTTTAAAATATGAGGCATAAGCAAATGCCAAATTAAGTCAAAAGAGGTTAAGTCCCTTGACCAAATACATTTTACTGCGGACTGATGCTGTAGGTGCATAGATATATAAGTAGGTAATTTTAGAAACAACCAGAAGTACCATATTCAGGATCAGCATCTTTGTGGATCAAGGGTCAATAGCATTTTTGAACTCTTAAATTCCAAAGTAAAATTATTCCATTGAATGAATGGACAGTGATAAAGAGACTTAGTACTCATCTCCTACCCTCAAGAGCCTAGCAGTGACCTTTGTCTGAAATGCCTCTCGAGTAATGCCTTCCTTTCTGCATGGCAGGCTCCTTCAACATCGTACTGCTGATGCTTTTAGTATTACAGATGAATTTATGATCCTATTTTCGAAGACAATAAGAAGTAACAGATTATGTTTGATGTTGATGTTCATATGAACAGATTATTGTGCTAGAGGAATTTATCCAACAAATAAGTAGAGAAAATAAAATATCAAGAATTTTTGCATATAGTGTATTTTTCCTACTGTTTGCAGTCATAATGATAATAACAATAATTGTATTAATAACATAACTATACCAATGATAAAAATGAATTGACAGTCATATACTAATTCTGAGAAAACCAATGGATAGTAAATTAAAGTTAATATTGAAAGTATTTTGTCTCCATAGTTTTAAATTGTGTCATCAACATTATCTTGAAATTACTCACTCAAACCATATATAATACTGCTGCCTATAGTCAAGTAATTGTCACTGCATTCTTGGCCACATTAATATATAGGAATAGTACTCATTAAAAATACTAACACAAATATTCATTTAGATTGTTAAATAAAAGTGTACTCAGAAATTTCTATACTTTAGCAAGGAGAATGTTAAGCAAAATACTCAAAGCATGAAATCTCAAATATGTCAGCAAAATACAATTGTATAAGTAGAGACATTCATTCTTGAGTTTTTAAGATCACATTTAGGATGCTTTTCTCCACAAACTTTTTAAGTGATATCATATCAGTCTTATATATCTAAAGTAACAAATTGTGTAGTGTTCAATTTTACTACTAGATATTTGCTTTAAGTCAAATCAAAGCCAATAAAATCTGAATATCTTTCTTTGATCTTAGTTGTGACCAGGGCATATTCAGTATTTATAATTTGAATCTTTCAAGATTTATATTATTATATGTATAAAATATTATAAACAGCAAAGTAAGAATATTTAATAAAAATATGTTCATCTCTTATTTAATATTGAATTGAGGAGGTAACAAGATGTTTGAAGATGTTAAGGCACTTGCTTCCAAACCTACTGCTCTGAGTTCAATTGCCAGAAGAAGAAAACAAACTCTCCAAGTTGTCCTCTGCATATATGCCATATACACATATGAAAACAAAAAACAATAATAAATTATATGTGTAAACTGTGAACATGATTTAAATTTTTGAGATATTTGTTTGTATGAAAAAACAAATCTTAGGCTTTAATAATTGATAAGAAGTCCATAGTAAGTGGGCATATTGAAGAGAGTGTGGACATGAGGGGACATGTTTTCCTCTCTATCCTATAAGGTTGCATCTGCTGGAAATGTACCTTGTGCAATCTATATCTTTCAACATAACTGATACCTAATAAATGTTGATAAAATTGTCAGTTGTGATATTCTGTTAGACATAATTCTGCCCATTAAGAAAAAATGCATTTTAAAACATTAAGGTTACATAAAATACATTTTGTAGAACGTAAAATTTCATGCACTGTGACAAAAGTTAATTGTTTGTTATATTGAAAGATAAAATATGCTTAAAAGCTCTCTTTTAATGGATTCCTTTTAATTTTGAAATCTTGTAATGTTAAAGACCTTGTCGATATTCCTCATTTTAATACACATTGAATTCATCCTAGAAACTTTACATTTTTAATAGATTTTAACATGTAGGATTCTTGATCCTTAAAAGTTTAATGTATTTCTGCATAGCGCAAACATTAATAGATGTGATTGAGGATACTGAAAAAACTCTGCCATGCAGCAGAGAAGAGGGAATCTGCTACCACTGGTCATGTGTCAATCAAATCCCATGGGAAGACAGGGTGGAAGCAAATGTGCGGCAGACTCCTCGCACCACAGAATACTCCTCTCTTGGCGGGGCTCACAGAAAATCATTCAAAAGAACATTTTATAATACATGCTAATTACTATAATTTTATTTTTAGCAATAAACTGATTATGAAAAATGTGTCAGTAAACTACTTGATTTCAATATTTTAATACATATTTTGCTCTTTTACATTGATATTAGAGAGATAAAAACATCATAAAATTTTATTTTAAAACTGGCATTTACCTTAAATAAATGAAACCAATAATTCTTTAAATTAGTTTATGTATATCTAAGTTCTATTTTTATGAAAACAATTAAGGTATTTGAGTGAAAATTTAGAAGCCAGAAGATGCTTCCAATTTAGGTTTTGCTCTAAGCATGAGGGTATTGGTAGAAGTCAACATGGAGCTTACATGACTGTGTCTTCATGTCACGCTGAGTTTTGTGGGAGCATTAGTGTCCTAACAGACCCACAGCGCCTGTTTGGTGAAGCATTCACTCCCTCCATAACTTCATCTTGAATTATAGATGTCTCCAAGGGGAATTCTTCATTAAACATATTATATGACTTTGTAGTTTGAGTCCCCAAAGTTGCTAAGGAAATGGCTATAAGCTGCATTGTTTCCTTATGGAAAAATCTGTAAGTGGGCATCTAGATTTGCCCTAAATACACTGAAATACTTTCTCAAATACATGTATACACACATGTACACACACATATAACAAATCCCATACACAATATTATTATTATTTTTTGTAAATCACCAATTTTAAATTTGACTGAACTAGTTTAGAGTCTAAAAAACACCAAGATCATTTGTGAACTCATTATTTAGACATACAGATTTTGTTGACTTTATATACAGAATGTAGTACAATTTATCATTATTTTCTCTATACATAATATAATATTTAAATTTTAAAACATAATATGCAGACCATTAGGAGTTAACAGCTCTAGGCCAGTTCCAAGTTGCATTATATTCATATATTTGAGCTTTTCTTTTCCAAAAATCAATATCTGCAAATAATAAATGAGATCCCAGAGGGTCAAGTTAAGCTCCAACTTCCACTAAGCAAGACTGCAATTGGTCATTGACTCAATAATGCAGGTGAGAGTCACATTACAGAACATCTTTAGCACTCTATAATAGAAAATTAATAGCTTTCAAATAATCACCATAGTTACCCCCAAAGATTACATAATAGCATGGGTTAGAACAATTTCATAAATTCAAAAGAAATAACAGAAACTGAAAAATGAACAAAATTTCCAACATCATGTTGAATTTGAGTAATTTTATGCTATCTAGCAAAAATTGCTTGTGATTAAAAGCATCATATCGACAACAGTGTATTAATAAGGCACGGTGCAGTGATGCCGACAGTGTCTGAATCAATATTATGAATCTCAGTACAATCGTACACAGAATCAGACACTTGTATTCTTACTTAATTTCCTTAAAATTGTATTAACCAAAACCTTCTACACAGAACTTCACAACACCATGACACTATTGAATAACAGGGTTGATTCATAGGAAGGAAAATTTTTGATTGTTGTCTCTATCATGTGGCTTTTTTCCATCAGGTGAGTCCAGAATGATAGCCTTTCTATAGATTCTTAAACTAAAATTAACCGACAATAACTAAAGTAACTAAACTATACATACATTAGCTTACAGACCTGAAAACAATTGGAACCAAGTCAAAAGACCCTATACAGCACTCTTTTATAAGATTAAAGTACTGGAGACTCACCTACAGAATCATTTCCTTCTAGAAAGATGCACTAGAAAATGACAAAATATCAATTATCTGTTTTCTTATATTTCAATTCTAGATAAATCTGTGGATAAAAGATATGTTAAATACAAGCTAAAAGAAACAAATGTTTCTAAGTTTTAACGTTTTCCTGAATTCCTCCATTCCTTGAGAATTTCAATTGCAAATAAACTCATTTAAATACTCACTCACCTCAATAATATCCACAATTAAATCTGATTGTTAACTTAGGAAAATCTTCAAATATTGCTTTAAAGATAAAATATTTGAGTTAAAAATATGCTAGTTGGTAGATACTGAATCAAATTAGCAATACCTATTTTTATATACTCAATTTAAACAATTACCCTGAAACAAAATAAATCTAAAAGTATAGGAGATAGTATTTAGAAATCATATATTATGAAGAATAGTGAAGACTTACCACAGCTGCCAAGATCCAGTCATTTGCCAAAATGAAGAGTGTGTGCCACATTACTTCTCTCTTAGTCACAACGGAGTCTCACCATCTAACTTAATAGTGTCTGCAATGATTGGAAATAGAAAATAGCATCTTCATTCCTGCTTTATTATTATTTGGGCGTATTTTATTTCTGGTTCTTCTCTTAGGGGCTTGTGCCATGCTTACAGAATGGCAGTGTTCTCTCTCCACAGAGGCGGCTTTAGACCCATGCTTGTGTGTGAGAATGGGACCCAAAACACTTCCTTATCATGCGCTTGTTATCTTGTCCAATCTATGGCAATCACTTCAGTCCCAGGGGTTGGAAGACACAAGATGCAGGGGGAAAGGAAAGCAAAAGCTGAAGAAAGATCAATACTGCACCGTGAAACAAGAAGTGTAGGCTATTTACTTTTCATTGATCTGATGGTGCAGAAAAAAACACCTCAAACTGGTTAAATTGTAGGAATTTATAGTGTGTGTGTGTGTGTGTGTGTGTGTGTGTGTGTGTGTGTGTGTGTTTAACTTCAAGGTCATAAACGATCTGAAAAAGAAATTAAAACAAACAGAGACTAATTACAGCACTACAATAAAACTATTAATCCACACTACAAATACACATGGTAACATTATTAACTTTCAAGTTGAATGAGGCTCAAAACAGACCTGATAGCACACAGTTTACATGTTTTGTTTTAAAGCTGCTTTAACATTCACCTGGAGCTGCTAAAACCACACTGGTTTGAGAGCTGAAATAAGCCTAAATTTTATTGTGTGGCTAGAGACCCAGTATTATTCTTCAGTGAACATAAAGCAAGACAAATGTCCAGAATACATATTAATTAAAAAGTGTTGCTATTCTAGCCACTGAACTCATATTCCTAATGTGTGAGGTAAAGGAATCACAAATAGTGAAAACTCAGGCTAGGACTGAGAAGCCACAGTGCTGAAAGCGTTTGCTGGTCCAGCAACAAGAACAGAGTTAAGGACCCTATAACTCACAGATAGACCACTTTACCTGCAATTCCAGCCTCCAAAAGGAAAAAGTTTAGTTCCAAAGTGAATTAGCTAGTGAGATCAGCCATACAAGTTCAAGTGAGAAATCCTGACTCAAGGAATAAGGTAGAAACCCATTGAGGAAGACACTGGACTTCATCCTCTGATCTCCACAAATGTGAGCACACATACAGGTATATGTCCACAACGTGTGAACACACACACACACACACACACACACACACACATGTAAACGAGTTTCTTGTCCCTGCAGCCAATACACAAATTACCACACAGGGGCTTATAATAATTATAATTGCTTGGTCCATAGCTCAGGCTTATTATTAATATTTTTTGGTTTTTCGAGACAGGGTTTCTCTGTAGCTTTGGAGCCTGTCCTGGAACTAGCTCTTATAGACCAGGCTGGTTTTGAAATCACAGAGATCCGCCTGCCTCTGCCTCCCAAGTGCTGGGATTAAAGGCGTGTGCCCCCGCCACCTGGCTTATTATTAATATTTTAAGTTAACCCATATTCCTTATTTTCATTCTGCCATATGGCAGTACCTTCATTAACATGGCACATGCATCTTCTGCTCCCTCTGCATCAGGCTGATGACTCCTGACTCCATTCACCTGCTACCCCATCCTAAGTTTTATCACTCCGCCTAAACTTCCTGCCTGGCTATTGACCAAATGATTTTTTAAAAAGCCAATTGAAGGGAATATTCAACAGCACAGACACACTACACAAACATGAACATAGGAAAAACAAGTAAGTAAACGCATAAATAAAATTCAGGCAATAGGCTCAAACACAACCCTGGAGGTATGAACGGGTTGTAAAGCACATGCTTATTTGCATCAGCAAATGTACAGTCCTCTCAAACTAGAACTATTCAAATATACTAAATCAATTTTAAACTCATCAAATTTGACACTTTATGTACCATTAAATCTTACTAAATTTAGCATAAATTAATCTCATTGATACCAATGGTATAAGATAATTTATTTATTTATCCTTTCACTCATTCATGCAGGTTTTGTGGCAATCAAGACTGTCACAACAATAGATTATGACAGATAATTTTTGTGTGACCTTCAGTTATATATTGATTTTGTCTGTGTGAGAATTTCAGCAGTTTAAGTTTACAACAATAATTTTAAGAAAACACATGATTTTGGTGTGCTAAATTTCTATGTGTGAATATAAGTAAAATAATTACTTTATCTATTTACAAATGTTGCTTTGATTGTATGATAAAAACCCACACCATTTTAGAAAAAGTTGATGCTAAGAACCTAGGACTAACCAACTGGGAAACTTTCCCAATGTGAAAAGGAATTAATTTTCCTATTCTGTGTGAACATTCATGCTCTGTTGTCATCACATTTCTACTAAACTCAAAATAAAAGGCCCAAGCCGGGCGGTGGTGGCACACGCCTTTAATCCCAGCACTCGGGAGGCGGATCTCTGTGAGTTCGAGACCAGCCTGGTCTACAGGAGCTAGTTCCAGGACAGGCTCTAAAGCCACAGAGAAACCCTGTCTCGAAAAACCAAAAAAAAAAAAAAAAAGTTGTAACAATCAATTTTGAATTTTAAAAAATAATCAACAAGCCATGGGCCTGGAGAAATGGTTCAGGGACTAAGTGAGAGTGCCACTCTTCACAGAATGAGGTAGGCTGCTTGTACTCACTTCAGGCAGATTACAGCCTCCTTTGACAGCTGGCCCAGGGGATGCAATGCTCTGACCTGTATGAACAACTGTATTCACATATACATGCCCACATCTCAACACAAACAGCACACATAGAGAAAAGTAATTAAAATATTTTAAGACAAATGATGGTGGCACACACCTTTAATCCCATCATTTTGGAGGAAAGGGCAAGCAGATCTACAAAACAAGTTCCAGGAGAGCCAGGAATACACAGATTAAACCTGGTACAACGGACCACCAACCAGATCCCAAATCATGACACAGACACTTCCTATTACTATGAATGCTTGGCTAGCTTAGACTTACTAGCACTAGCTAACTTTTAACTTCACTTGCTTCTCTTTATCTCCTTTATGCCTCAGGGTTTGTTTTTTTTCTTTTCTTTTCTTTTTTCTTCTATATATCTTACTTTCACTGCTTCTCATGTCTGGCTGGCTGGTGACTACCGACATCTGGCTCCAAGTGTGTCTCTCTACTTCTCCCTTTTCTCTTTCCTCTTTCACTCCTATCATTGTTCTTAGCCTAAGGTTCTCTTCATATTTAATCTCCTTTAATATGCTTTCTCTGACTAGCTACTGGCCATTTAGCTCTTTATTAGACCAACCAAGATCCTTAGTCAGACAAGGTAAAACAAATGTAGCTCATATTTACATAATTAAACACATGTCCTTACATCATTAAACAAATGCAGCATAAACAAATGTAACATTTACACAGTGAAAGTAATAGTTTGATTTAAGGAAACAAAACTTCCTATTCACAAAAGATCTGATACTCTCTTATGATATTGAGTGAAACTAAAGATATAAAAATCATTTATGAAATTCTTATTTTTCTCCCAAGATAACATCAAAAAAAAAGACATCCATGATCAAGTAGGATTCATTCCAGAGATTTATGGATGGTTCAATATGCCAAAATCTGTTAATATAATCCACCATATAAACAAACTGAAAGAAAAAAATCCATGATCATCTCATTAGATGCTGAAAAAATACCTTCAACAAAATCTACCACCTCTTCATAAAAAAGTTCTTGGAAAAATCAGTGATACAAGGAACATAATTAAACATAAAAAGGCAGTTTACAGAAAGCCAACAGCTAACCTCAAATTAAATTAAAGGAAACTCAAAGCAATTCCAGTAAAATCATGAACAAAAGAAGGCTGCCCATTCTCTCCATATCCATTCAATACAATGTTGAAGTTCTAGCTAAAAAAAAGACAACAATATGAGATCAAAGGGATATAAATTGAAAAGGAAGAAGTCAAACTTTCACTATTTAAAAATGATACAATAATATACATAAGTAATCTTTAACAGTCTACCAGTGAGTAATCTCCTACAGCTGATAAACACCTTCTGATGTAGGAGAGTCTTCTATCTATCTGTTGCTTTCATTGGTTAATTAATAAAGAAAACTGCTTGGCCTGATAGTTTAGAACATAGGTAGGCAGGGAAGACAGAACAGAATTGTGGGAGGAAGAAAGCAGAGTCATGCAGATGCCTGAAGCTCTGGCCTGAGATGGACATAGGTTAGAATCTTCCCAGTAAGCCACGATCCCGTGGTGATACACAGATTACTAGATGTAGGTTAAAGCAAGATGTGAGAGTTAGCCAATAAGAGGCTAGAACTAATGGGCTAGGCAGTGTTTAAATGAATATAGTTTCTGTGTAATTATTTCGGGTGTAAAGCTAACTATATGGGAGCCAGGTGGGACGAAAAGCAGGCCTGCTTGCCTCATCACTACAACCTTCAATAATGTGTCAGGATAAAAAAATTAACTCAATAAAATCAGTAGTACTCCTATATACAAATTTTAAATGGGTATAGGAAGAATTAAGAGAAACATCATCCTTTACAATAGTCAAAAATAATATAAAATATCTTAGAATAACTAACAAAACAAGCGAAAGACCTGTATGACAAGAACCTTAAGTCTTTGAAGAAAGAAACTGAAGAAGATAACAGAAAATGGAAACGTCTCTCATATTCTTGGATAGGAAGGATCAATATAATAAAAAATGGCAATCTTACACAAAGCAATCTATAGACTCAACACAATCCCCATCAAAATCTCAACACAATTCCTAACAGTCCTCAAATAATAATACTCAGCTTCATATGAGAAAAAAAACAGGAAAACTAGAAAAATCTTGTACAATAAATGAACTTCTGGAGTATATTGGCATAATATTTATGTTTTAATAAGTAAAGCTTACCTGGAGATCAGAGGGCAAAGCAACCATAATAGTCAGCCATACAGACCCGGAAGTAGTAGCATTCACCTTTAATCCCAGGACTCAACTCGGAAGAGGCAAGTGGATCTCTGTAGTTCAAGGCCATCCTAGGCTACACAAGATTGAATCTGTCTGAAAGAGAAAGAGATTCCACACAAAGGTAATCCCAGCCCTTGGGATTACATACTTCTAGTTACAGCACTAAAAAGATAGAGAGAGGAGTGGACAGAAAGAGGAATATAATGGGGAAGAGACAAGAGCTCAGTGGAGTGTAGAGTGTGGGGTATGGAGTCTTCAGGATGTGGAGACAGGAACTTGACCATTTTTAGTCTGAGATAGAGGTAAGAGCCGGTGGCTGACTGCTTTGCTTTTCTATTATTCAAGTGGAACCCCATTATCTATCTTTGATTATTTATAAATTGTACTATATTTGGCATCGAACATTTGGGGTAAAGTTTTTGCCTATGGCGTTAAAACCACAGGTGTAGGCTACAGCCAGAGTCACTCCCCCATCAGCTAGGTTTTTATTTTTATTCCCCTGATGGGCTCTCCTTAATCCTCCTTCTTGAGCTCCTACTAAACTAGGTAGCTGCCTTGAAATCCAGTCAGGCTTTTACTGTCCTATGCAGCAGCAATAATTTTTACATCTTCATCAACATCAGAAGCAGATTTGATAACATAATTGGGAATTCTTAAAGGGAGTAATTAGTAAAAATAGAGAGATTTCCCACATTAAAAATGGGACACATTACATTAGAGGTATTAGTATTTCTGTACTGTACTATGATTGACAGATTGAAAATGGAATGATTAAATGAGAGGATATCTAATTAAATAGGATTTTTGTAATGTCAATTGTAAACATTATCAGCATTTTCATTTTTGTTGTATTACTGAAAAAGTTGGTTAATCTAAGTGCTAAAATACTGTCCTTGGCAAAATCTGATAAAACAGATCAAAGAGATACTCAAATTCAGACAGAGGATTTTAATGGAGAACCAATTTCACAGTAACATTATAAGAATAGAGGCTGCTCCTGACTAAGTTTTGCAAACAACCAACCTTAACATATCTAGTAACTTAAAGGGAATTGACAAATGGTAGCAGCTCTGTTACAACTAACTGGACTCCTGTGCCAAAGTTAGATTTAAGGAGATTCAAGGAAGCAATAGTCTCATATGGCATGCATTCCCTTTTTGTGAAGCAAATGTTAAACTCGAGGTCAGTTTGCAATAGAATCCCTAGAGACTGGATAAAGTTTTAGCTCCTGGTCCACAAGTACAATGAAGTACCTGGTTTATAAAATAGGCTAAGATTATTGAACAGAGTAAAATTATAGGTATAGAAATCTCCCAAGATCAAATTCTTGGAGAAAAAAATATGCTACTATAGAATGACAATCTGTATATGATGATCACACCAAGGATTTATGGTACAAAGGAGATTTGAATACTAAGAACAGAATTGAAGAAATAGGAGAGAAAATTGAGTCATTTACTAATGTTATGCAGAACCCAAGGAAAGACTTTATGGATTTCTTACAGAGATTGATTTCAGTAGTAGACAGAATGAGTCCAAATTCAAAAGCTAGAAAAATAATAACTGAATCTCTGGCTTTTGAAAAATCTAATTATCAATCCAGAAGTGTTATTAGATCATTAAAGACCTGGTTGTACTCTTTGGAGGAATGAATCCAAGATACAATTAATATTGAATCTCATGACCATGTTGATACTTGTACCAATGAGGTGATTTCCAGGGGTTTGAAGAAAAAGAGGAATGTCAAGTATTTCAATTGTGGCAAACCAGGGTGACTTTAAAACAGAGGGTAAGAAGAGCATTTCTAGAAACAATGATTTTTCTAAGCATAAACTATTCAGATCATCCCTCCCTCCTGGATTATGCAGGAGGTGTGGCAAAGGTAGGCATTGAACTAATGACTGAAGGTCAATGAAGGATATTCAAGTTAATCCTTTGCCTTTGGTAAACTCCATGAGAGGCCACTTTCAGGCTCCTATGCCAAATCTGGTTCAGTCATTTCCTACCATCAAAGAGGTAACTCCTTCCCAGAGCAGTAAAAGAACCTAATGCCTCCCAGCACTTGGGAGGCAGAGGCAGATGGATCTCTGTGAGTTTGTAGCCAGCTTGGTCTACAAAGTGAGTTCCAGGACTGGCTCCTTATCTACTGGCAAACCCTTAGGAAAAAAAAGAATCTAAGACCTTTTGAAAAAAAATACTACTTTGGATAATAGAATAGAAAATTCTATAAATGTACAAAGACTAAAATTAAAAATATGAATAAATTACATTGTCATTGAAGGTCTGGTAGACACAGGCGTGGAATTAACAGTAATTTTATCAGAATCTTCACATCCAAATTCACCTCTTCAGGATGTAAAAATATTTAGTTTTTAGAGATTGGAAGGTTATCTGAGGTAAAGCAGAGTGAATATGGGTCAAATGTAGGCCCAGAAAGACAGAGAAGAGAACTGAAACCATATGTTACTACCATAAGAATGAATTTGTGGGGATGTGATTTGTTATTACAATGGAATACTGAAATTAACATTTCCCCAATCTTAGAAACAAATCATAAATTACCAGATGTTTCAAAAAAAGATCCTAAGATATTATAAAGAAAAGTTATCAACTATTAAGGTTTTACAAGAACAGTCAATAAGAAGCTAGGAGGCTTTTCAGAGAAATAACTGTTTTTTTTATTTATTGTTTCCTGTAGTGCACCTCCTGCACCACTGCTCTGTCATAGTTCCAGAGACTAGCAAACTACACTTTCTTTTTTTTTTTTTTTTTTTTTTTTTTTTTTTTTTTTTTTTTCGAGACAAGGTTTCTCTGTGGCTTTGGAGCCTGTCCTGGAACTATCTCTTGTAGACCAGGCTGGTCTCGAACTCACAGAGATCCGCCTGCCTCTGCCTCCCGAGTGCTGGGATTAAAGGCGTGCGCCACCACCGCCCGGCTCAAACCACACTTTCCTAGTGCATTATTTCTTGTCTTTAATTGTTATATATAATCTATCCTCGTATGGTCTAAATCTGTTGAAAACTTAACACAATAACATTGTAAGTTGTCTCTTCTTGTGTTTATAAAATATGTTTAAGCAAACAAAAAGGATCCAATTTTTGCTTAAGGGAAAGAAAAGAGATGTTAGGGTGAAAAATGTATAGCAACATCCATTAAACCAAGAAAGAACCATGTCCTTGGGGGAAAGGAGGAAAGGACACCATTCTCAAAACTCCTTAAAATTAAATATTTTTAAATTATTCATTACTTATTTATAGTTCTTATAAGTAATTATTTTATTTTATAAATAATTTTTAAATTTATAAATATTTTTATAAAACAAATTTTATTTTATTTTACTTATTTTGTAGTTTTATAAGAAATTATTACTTATTTTAAATTTTTATATTTACTCATTACTTGTTTTATAATTCAATGCTTTTGTAACTTCCTCACTGGACTTGCTCATATTACTTCATCCCAGGTCAGCAAGAAAAGAAATGCAAAGAAATGACACCCATGATAATCTTGGATTACTCTTCTAAGTCCCAGGGGTTTGCTCATTGTCTTTAGTGCCCAAGAATCACCTGTACAGTAAGAATAAATTTGTACATTTTGACAATTTAACATTTTAATGGTAATTTCTTACTCAAACTTGACATATCCTTTTGGGGAATTCAAGTTGTCATGCCTGTCACTTTGCCATTTCTGTCAATTTCCCATTTTTAATGTTAATATGGTGAACAATAGATGATAAGTATTGGTTAGGGATGAACCTGGGATGATTTTGTTACAATTTGCTTCTGTTCATACAGAAACATACAATCTACTTTGGCCATTATAAAATAAATATGCTGCCATTTAAGAATTTTTCATTGAATATCTCTTACAATGTGTTGCCTTAATAAGATAAGATTAACTGGAAGTAAAATGATCTTACTTTTCAAAATAAATACATATTAAAATTATGAAACCTCCCTATTAAGCAATTCTTAGTTCTCCATAATGAAACAGACTTTCCAATTAAAGTAAGAAAGCATAATTAGGACCATTCTGATAAAACAAATTCAACATTTATGAATGCTAAAGTTTCTTCTTATGACATAATTTTAAAATTTATCAGAAATTATTACAATCCTTAGATATATATCAATGATATATGAAACATTCATTATTAAGTATTTATATTTTTATTTATCATAATTTTAAGTGGATCAATAAAATCAATTTTTCTTGCTATACACTTCTGAATCATGATTTTATTTAATCATTATCACTTATGGAGGCAAGGTCTATGTATTATCTTTATTAGTAACTAAGTCTATGACAGCAATCACCTTGCTGAGAACAACTCCAGGAGAAACCTGTCTTATCCTTGCATATTAATTATTTTTCATTGCTATCACCAAATATCTGACAGGAATTAAAGGAGGGACAATCTCAACCAATGTACATGGGAGTACTGTCCACACAGAGGAGAAAGAATAGCACAGAATTTTGAAATGTTTGGTCACACATTATGCTTACAAACAGGGAAGATAGGCATTGGGGTAATAAAGCTCAACATGTGCCCTCCTTTACCATGCTTCCTTTTCCAACAAACTTCCACATCCTATCAAAACAGCACCACTAGATGTTTAGTGAGTGTTTTAAAATATGGGCTGAATGCAGATATTTCTCACTAACAGTACAAATGGTGTGCCATTTTTGCTTTCCAAAAAGTTGAGCAGGGCTGTAAAATCCAAAGGTCTACTCCTATTTTCCCGTTTACTAGAGAGCATTCCATTTTTAAAAAAAGAAAGGAAGGGAGGAAGGAAGGAAGGAAGGAAGGAAGGAAGGAAGGAAGGAAGGAAGGAAGGAAGGAAGCTCGACCCAATGAGTATGAGTCAACAAGCAAGGATAGAATAAGTGCCAGACTGTAAAACTTCATTTTGGCCTCTATCTCTCTTACTCCAATATTGTGTAACAATTTTCTCTAAATGTAAATGTTCCATTCTAGCATGAGCCTCCTTATGACATGGGAAATCTATAACATTTACAAGAGACAATAAGATTATCAATACATATTCCAAAGGCTTACACAATTTACAAGATAGCCTTCCAAGCGTATATAAGCAGAATGCTGGTGGGAGATGAGATTCCCTGACTTGTTAATCTGCTTTCAAGTCATGCGGGACTATGGAGGTATATTTTTGTTAGCTCTCACCCATGCTGGAGTAGACTGTTCAGTGATGTAGTTGCCTTTGAGTTGTCCATGCTCCTGTAAGTAATCAGAATAAATAAACATTCCTGGGATCCAAAAACTTGGTACCTATGAGTGGAATCAAATGGTAAAGAAGAAGAAAATATGATGGAGATAATGGATATTCATCATTTATGACCTATAATAGAAAAGATGGGAAATATGTGATCCAGCATGCAGAAGGAATGCTTAGTAGTGACCCAATATAAGAAAAAACTATGATAATCAGGGAAGACTCAGTTCCCAAATTTCTTTTTCTTTTTTCCTTTAAAATATATAAACCTGTTTTATTATTGAAAGTGAACATGCATATAATTTATCAGAATGAGATCTTCCCAAATTATACCTTGATAATACTTGTTAATTCAATAAAAGGAAAAGGTCCCAACACTGCAGTAGCTACTATTTTTAGCTAATTTTGTTACTGAGTGTTCTCTGCTTTTCTGTGTGTTCGACAATTGTTTCTTCCAAATAGAGGCCCTTCTGCTTCCACATTGCATTTATTCATTCTGGGCTGGGTTCTAGGAAACTGTCTTCTTCCCAAAGTGAAGATACTCAGTGGTTGGCACCCAGAAGGGGTCATTATACATGACCTCTCAGTAGCTGAACACCAGCTGGGGACTAGCCAGTCCACTAGTCCTCTTTCTGATTTCATCAGCAAAGCTGAAGCTTTCTGCCACGGGCATCACAACCTTAATGAACATGTCCCTCTCTTCCTTTACTTGTTTCTGAATGACTCAACCTTCTTGCTTTGACAACACAGCATAGACTTGGCTGAGAACATCACTGGTTGTCATGATGTAAACTGTACATAGTTGCCATTAGGCATTGAGGCCTCACTTGTACAGCATAGTGACATGCTTCTTGCACAGTGGCAATCAGCTGCCCTGGGAAAGGTCCACTGCAATCAGTGACTGGAGAATCTCCTTTTGCAGAAGTCTGCTCAAAGGACTGAGAATATCCACCTTGTTGCTCTTGGTTTTCGTCTCTACTGTGATAGGTTTTACCTTCCTCCTGTCCCTCTCCTGACAGATCACATTGTTCTTGTTTCTGTTTATTACTTGTTCTTTGTTCTACCCCTTAATTTGGTTTCTACTTTTCTAGAACAAAACAAGACACCCATGAGGGGATCCTCACATATGGGGCTAAAGAGGGGCGCTAGCTGGAAGTCACTCAGAATAATATTGCCAAAGTCTAGGAATCTGCTGATTTCTTTCAATTCTCTGCCAGCTGGGCCCGACTGTACTGAGTTCTGGAAATCTTCACGTCTCCTGACAAGTATGGGCCCACATTTTCTTGGAACAAATGACTAGATTTGGTCAATAGTTTCCCTCCATTTTCTCCCTATTAGGTATTGCTCCAGTTTTCTTTTGATTTCCCAAATTTTCTCTTGGTTCTTCTGATGTATCCCCTGGTATTTCTGTCCTCATTCAAAGAGGATGTCAAACGTTCCATGAACCATATCAAGTTACTGTTTTCTTCGAGAATCTGAGTTACCTCTTCTGGAAGTGGTATGGCCCACTTACTGAAAGTGACTAGTTTATGGGTCATCATTATGGTGAGGAGCCTGTCAGAGTCAACATGGATGCCCTATGTAATTTTGTCTTGCTTTTCTTTTGTTTGGTGTATGACAGCTGTCTGTCTAGTTCTTCATCAACCATGTCAACTTTGGGAGGCTTTGTGATTGTTTCTCTGAATGGAATAATGGTTCAGACACACTGATGTGAATCTTTGCAAACTTTCTAAGTCATGCAAACATTGCCAAAGGTGGAACTTCCCTGCTGTGACCAAAACATGTTCTTCTGTTTCCTAATTAAAATCTGGACACAGGGATCAGCTTGATTTAACAGCTTCATTCCTTTCACAAACTGAGGTATTTCATTTGGGTGTGTAAGGTCATGGTCTGGGTTTTGGTTCAACAGCAACCCTCACAATAGGGCTGGCTTCACAGTTCAGTGGAATAAGTGGAGGGCAGGATGGCAGGCTGCACAAAGTTGCAGATTTTAGAAGAAAGTATTGGAGGCCTCCAATTCCAAGCACATCCTGGGGGCATGTCCTCCAGATCTTCCAGCTCCCTTCCCATCAGAAGATTCAGGCTCTCCATAGTATAACATGCCATGTGGGGGACAAGAAGCAGATCCTCTAATGGAGCTAAGAAACCTAGTAGAACTCACTGTCAAATCCAATTGTATTTGGTGCCAAGACAAAAAAGTTTTGTCCTCTTCGACTCATGTCACTGTATACATGAGCAAATGCAATCAAGGCCTCTTCGCTGCTTTCTTCCTGAGAAACAGGTTGAGGGTTAACACTGCCACATCTGGCTCATCACCTATCTTTTGGCTCATCTCCCTGGGGACTTGGTTCAGGGCACCTCCATCCCGGGGGGAATCATGGGTTGCCTGTCTCTGTTCTCCGGCAAGCTTCTCTGCATGACTTTGTCGTGTGTGTTCACATCTTTGGGCCATTCTTTTCTTGAGAGAGAGGCCTCAGCTTATTCTGAGGCAAGGCTTCACATCAGCTGCAAACATTTTGTAAACAAAGATAATAACTGGAGCAGTATCTTCATTTCCTTATATCATATAGGCTGCTTTCTGGGCCTGGGTTTCCAGTGGAAGAGACTCAGATGTCTGTGACCATGTGCAGTTTCTGACACCATAGGGACAAGAGTGTGAGCTATGCACAGCCACTGGCTACAAATGGCATTTATCTGGACTTAGACTCATGGGCTCCAATTTTTAATCCTAAAGAAGTCACAATTTTATCAATTTTTTTTGCTTTTTTATTTTTTTTTAAGTTTTTTTTTGTCATTTTTCAAGACCACATCATACAAACTACAAATATTTTCCAGGATTAACTATGCAAATAAAGGTTTCTTTTGGGGGGCCTGATCAACTTTCATAATATTCTTAGCCTTCATACTTATATAATGATCTCCCCACAGGGTCTTCAAAAGAACTTCCTTCTTGATGCTGATTTTTCGATGATGGATTCTGGTAAAGTGCAGCCATCTATTGCAGCGGTACAGACCATATGGTCCTGCTCGGGCGAGAAGTGCAGTTGAGAATCGTCACCATCCTCCAAGGCAGTATTCCAGTCATGCACCTCATCTTTTCAGAATGTGTCTTCACCTGGGATTCTCTCTCTGCTCTTTGTTCTAGACTTTAGAAGTAAAAAGAGCTCCTGTAAGTGTGTTCATCTGTCCTAAAATATTCTTGAGGTGAGGTTAGGCTTTGTGTGGGGTGAATTTTACCTTCACTATCATGTGATCTATCTTATTTATCACTAAAACAGGATGATTGTTTTTAAGCCAGGCTTGTTGCAGAACTGCCTGTGTCTGTGGATAGACCGTCCAAAGCTTCCACCACAATGATGCATCCATCACAAATGCGAACCTCTGTTGATACTTCTGAGGAAAAATCCGCATGTCTAAGAGTGTCTTTCAGATTTATCAGCTATTCCTCATTACCGTCTGTATAGGCGCTGAATTTCATGGTGATCCCTCTGACTTGTTCATTTTCTCTGCTGTCTATTTCCTTACTTGCTTGCCAGGTGGCTGGAGATGATTCCATTACTAGATATAAGATGATCAGCAAGGGTAGTTTTTCCATGGTCAATGTGAACCAAAACACAGATATTTTTGATGTTGACAATGTTTTTCTGAAGTTGACTCATCTTATCAATGCCAATGTGCACCATGGTTACTTATTTCCTGTGATGGCTCCAAGTTTACCCAAACTTCTAAGGTTCCAGGATTTCTTCAATTGGGAAAGACTAACGTGAGCAATTAAAGAAACCTTTCACATGTGGCTCATGAAACTATAGATATAGAGTGATTTAGAAGCCATATATCAATGGATATATCAACTCCAATTCTCTCCCAGAGAAAATATGAACAAAGGCATTCCTTGATGGTCTAGCTCATACAAGTTGGTAGTAACATTTGGTTATCATAATCTGAGATTGACATGAATCTCAGGCACCAGTAGACAGTGATGGAAAGATAGGTATTACTCGATAAAATCACTGTAAAAGAAAAGGAGAGGAAGGTTACTGAAGAAACCACTGCTTGGGTGTGAGTTCACCAGGCTCCATAAAAGAGAGCTAAGAAAGAGGCTGAACCTAGACCATCATGCCCAAATCCAGCCAGAAAAAAAACTGATGAGAACTTTTTCTGTTTTAGTGAGTCTGTCCAGTCTCTGATCCTGCCTTCTTTCAATGCCAAAGCAACCACAGAGGGGTGAGTCAGATAAGTGAGCTTTCTTTTACCTCCTCCAAGCATTTTCATAACACCCCTAAAGCATCCACAACAACCAGTTACCAATGAAATGTAGTCACCCCAGGCTGTCCAACATTCAGCACTGAGGACACAAAACACTACTCTCAACACCCCTCCTGCATGATCTGAAACCGATAATGTTTCAAAAGACAAAAGAAAACCAAACTTCAATTCAGCATAGGCAGGCCACTCTCATAGCTGTCACACAATCAGTGAAATAAACCTAGAAGTCCAAGTCCCAGTGCACAAACACAGCCAACATGAAAGTCCAAAATAATATGTTCCTCCCTAAAGATGTTCCACATATACTAACATTAGGACACAGTATCTAAAAGTTTCTAAATCTAAAAAACAAAGAGAGAAAGAGAGAGAAAGAGAGAGAGGTAGATAGATAGATAGATAGATAGATAGATAGATAGATAGATAGATAGATAGATGGATGGATGGATGGATAGATAGATAGATAGATAGGTAGGTAGGTAGGTAGGTAGGTAGGTAGATGATAGATAGATAGATAGATAGATAGATAGATAGATAGATAGATGCCCAACTACTTTAAAGAGGCCATGAATTCATCAGAGTGAATTTAATTGAGGACACTTGCAAAGTAAGTCCAGAAAAATGCACATAACTGACTGAATAAAATAAGAAAGATTATTCAGAATTTAAAAACTAAGCACAGTAAAGAAATAGAAATATTGGACAAAACTCAAGTTAAATTCTAGGTGGAGAAAACTCAGGGGAAAACCTGTAGAATGGATCAAGCAGAAGACAGTATGTTAAGAGTTACAGATAAGGCAGACATGAAAGAAATAGAAATATAAAGGATGACATAAAGGGAAGAGAATGCAGAAACTTTGTAACCTAGAAACTGTATGAAGTCTTAGTGGATCAGCTAAATGCCATATTGGAATGTGATTGTTATAAGGATTGAGAGAAGGGCAATGCAGATATGGGTTTGGATCTGATAATCTAGGCAAATAGAAGAAGATTTGAGTCAATATGGAGTTTGGGGGAGGGAAAAAGCATAACAGAAAGACAGTTGTGTGCTAAGTTTCAGAGAGGCTACAAAGTCTGAGCTTTAGTTTATGGAAGAATAGATTAATCCTGTTCTAGATCGGGGCAATGACCTTCCCAGAACACATAATGTAAAGTTCACTGTGGATAGATTGTTCTCCGGTCCATAGCCTTCTTCAGCAGCCATATGTGGTTCACAGGAAGGGAAAGGCACAGCAGTGGCAGGCGTGATACACCAGAATACATCTCTCAGGCTGGATATAGGCCAAGTAAACCAATCATTTCTGTAGAAGCTATTGGACTAGTTGGGATTAGAATTGGCTAGTTTTTAGACTGAACTAAAAGAATATGGAATATTTCAAAAATTCTGGAATTTGAAAAGGTGGTGAAAACTAATGGCCTCAGATCAAAACACTGGGAACATAAATGAGAATATTAAGCAGCAAAGGTGATTTAAACCATAAGGGGAATAAACATGGAGCTTTCACTGCTTATTCCTTAGATTTCTTTATTATCATTTTATGTTCATGAATATTTTGGCAGAATGTACATATGTACACCATGTCTGCCTTATGTCCACAGACATCAGCAGAAGGTGTCAGA